>NC_057814.1:440228725-440270070 GCF_018294505.1 Triticum aestivum
CAAACGGATTCCAGATCTGGCTTCCCAATGAAGAACAATAGGTGACAGCGGCTCCGTCTCGTGGAACGTGATAATTCTTTCTCCCCGAGTTTTTCTAGAAATTTGCGATTTTGTAGCGTCGGTTTCAGGGTCTGCGGGGCCACCAGGTGGGGACAACCCACTTGGGCGTGCCTGGAGGGGGCACGCCCAGGTGGGTTGTGCCCACCCAGGTGCCCCCTTCTGGTGGTTCTTGGCCCCAGAAATTCTCTTTTATTGTATACAAAATCCTCGTAAAGTTTCGTTCCATTGCGAGAACTTCTATTTCTACACAAATACAACACCATGGTAGTTCTGCTGAAAATAGTGTCAGTCCGAGTTAGTTTCATTCAAATCATGCAAATTAAAGTCCGAAACAAGAGGAAAAGCGTTAGGAAAAGTAGGTACATTGGAGGCGTATCAATTATACCTTTGGCTTCAGTTTTCTCTTTTCCTTCAAATCCATTAAGCACCATGTTGGTCTTTATTAACTCTTCATCACGCAGCCCTAATTTTTTTAAGACCGAATATGGCATAAGATTCACCATAGAACCACCATCGACAAGCATTCTAGCAACCGACAATCCATTAATATGACCTCTAAGGAATAATGGCTTCAAGTGCGTCACCGGTTCTTTTGGCTTCTCGACTATAGCAGTTTTAGGACCAAAATCTAGCTGAGCTACTTCCCCTTCTTCATCTATAGCACGAAGTTCAACGGGTAAGTAATACACCATATTAATATCCATACCTTCATGAAACGGTGTAGACTCATAATCAAGCATTTGATCTTCTTCCTCAAGCATGTCCACTGACTCCGAAATATCTCCAAGTGAAGCGGAAGTAATAGGCAGAATGGACAATGTAATAGCAGCTGCATCCTCCTCCGTTGGTGGTGTAGGTGTTGCTATGATCAAATGCAGAAGTTGCAACATTTTCCTTTTGCTTAGGCTTCCACACTTGTTTTGGGGGTACCATGCGACGAATTTCATTGAACAATTTATCCCTTTGCTTCTCTTCTTCCTGTTCCTCCTTCTCATGGCTCCTCATGCGCTGCAATCTCCTTTTTTGTGCCTTGCTCAGACTGAAAGGACACCACTTAGGCTGAGTATATTTTGGATCTTTCGACTTGGCCTTACTTGCGCTAGATTCATGATCATTAGCCATTGGACCTTGCTGGACAACAGCCACATCTTTATTAGAATCAGCCGGATTACCAACAATAATCGGCTCTTTGATTGTTAATTCTTTAGTGCCTATCATAATAGTTTCAGCACTAGTATTCTTCTCCTTTTGCTTTCTAGGCTCTGAAATTTCAGCACTTGGTGATTTAGCACGCCACACTTGCACTACAAAAAAAGACACATCCGTGACATTTTGGGCTGAACGAAAAAAAAATCTGTCATGCTTATGACAATTCTATGACGATAATTGTGACAAAACCTGGTATCATCCTAGATGTGGTGGGCTCCTACTTCTATCACAGAAAATGGGCTTTTCGTCCTGGGCGGTCTGGAGACGTAGCTGCATGACATTCTTCGGGTCGTCTATGACGGAAAAACTGTAGTAGAAGCTAGGGCGAGTAAAATATCGGGGAGTTCGCCGTTACGGTGGGTGTTCAGGGGCCGAGCGATGCGTGTTTCTCTCGTACACGTACGCGCGTGGGTGCGAGGCGTTGGGCTCTAGCTGAACCCGAGTGAGGCATTTGCCTACTGGACCCGAGCGATTGCACTACAGGCTACGCGTTACTGAACCCGAGCGATCGATCGATGGCTGTTAACTGAACCCGATCGAGCGATTCCTTCCCTACTGCTGCTAACTGAAGCCCATCGAACCTGGTGCCTCTTGATGAACAGTGAGCGTTGTTGGTGGGTTTGGATGAACAGTTCCCGGTGGGGGGTTGGATGAATAGGACCCCGTGGTAGTAGAGGCCGTTGCCGCTGGATGAACAGGACGTCGATCAATCGAGCCGGTTGGGGTGGATGAACAGCACCCCGTGGAGGGATGGATGAACAGGACGACCCCGTGGAGGGCTGGTTGAACAGTAGCCGGTGGAGGGCTGGATGAACAATAGCCCGTGGAGGGTGGTTGAGCAGGACCTCGTGGAGAGGGCTGGTTGAACAGTAGTCGGTGGAGGAGCAGTGGACGCTGGATGAACAGGAGCCCGTGGATGAGCAGTCGCAGGTGGAGGCTGGAGGAGGTCGATGGTGGATGAACAGAAGCCCGTCGAGGCTGGAGGAGGTCGACGATGGAGATGAACAGTATCCTGTGGAGTCCCGTTTTGCGGTACGCCACACCCCTCCCGATGAACAGGACCCCCGTTTTGAACGTAGCGCTCCAACACAAGTCTGTTTCCTCCATTTTGCGGTACGTCACACCCCTCCAAATCAACAGGACCCCGTTTCGACCGTAGGAGGTCCAAGAGAAGTCTGTTTCCTCCATTTTGCGGTACGCCAGACCCCTCCCATGAACAGGATCCCATTCGACCGTGGCCGGTCGAACACAAGGCCGTTTCCTCCATTCTGCGGTATGCTGGGCCTCGTTTCGATCGGCTGTTCCGTCCAAGCCGGTTGGCTCACGATGAACATGGCGTATTCCGTTGCCTCCCGATGAACACGACGCATTCTATTGCCTCTCCATGAACATGACGACGCAGTTTCTCCGTTCCGACCCAGCCATGTACGCGAGCCCTGGCCGTACGTATGCTCGAGTAGGCATTCGAGACCCCGTCGTATGTACGTACGTGGCCGTATTTACTTTCTCGCACCCTGGCTGTACGTACGTGTACATGCTACGTCCGCGCCTCTACTCTGACACGTTCCCTTCCTTACTCGGCCACGGTTCATCGCTGCAGCCTGCAGATAAACCAATCAACCAGTATGTACGTACACGTTCGCGACCAGAATGACAAGGCTACATACGCTACGACCAGGTGGGTCCCAACTGTCAGGCACTTCCTTGCGTGCGAAGATGTAGCTGGTGGGTCCCAGCAGTCAGGGGGTGAATCATTTTTTTGCCCGTAATATGGACGCACTTCCTTGCGTGCGAGGATGTAGCTGGTGGGTCCCCGTAGTCAGGGGGAAACATTTTTTCGCGAAATACGGTGGCCCATCCAGTGGGTCCCTGCTATCAGGTGGAGGAATCATTATTTTCCGCGTAATAAGAAGGCACTTCCTTGCTGCGGCCGTGGACCCAGCTGTCACCTCTCCACGTACAGTACTCTTCCAATGGAAGTCGTTCGTTGACCACATTGACCATGCCGCGCCGAGAGCACCAAGGCGGTGGACGACGGCGAGGCCTAGGAAGGGGAAGACGCGGCAGTTGATGCCCACGTGGAGAGGAGTGCGAGGGTTAACTGGTTTGGCTGCGGTGTGAGGCTGCCGTCGCCATGGTATAACAGGGGGTGTGGGTGAGTAGAGGGATGGCCTGGCCAGCGGTGGGAGTAGTAGGGGCGGTGAGGCCTCCGCGGCAGCACAGCCAGCCATGGGAGGCAGGAGCAGGTGGCACGACCGGCACTGGTTTGGGCGGCCGGAGCAAGAAGACCAGAGGTTGAAGAAGCACTATGGCCGTTGGATGGACATCGTACAGTCAGTGGAGCTAAAATCGTTCATATTGACTAAGTTGAGAAAGCCCTCCGTCCCCGTCAACTTAGTAGGCCCACAAGTCAGCCTCCCACTACGGTGGGTCCCAGCTAGCAGGGGGAGTATTCATTTTTTTGTGCGTAATAAGGAGGCACTTCCTTGCGTGGGAAGACATAGCTGGTGGGTCCGAGCTGACGGCGGGGGAACATTTTTTTTTTCGAAATACAGAGGCCCTTCCGGTGGGTCCCAGCTGTCAGGTGGAGGAATCATTATTTTGCGCGTAATAAGGAGGCATTTCCTTGTGTGGGTCCCTACTGTCAGCCTCTTCCGATGGCTGTTGTTTGTTGACCATGTTGACCACGCCGCGCCGAGAGCACAAACGCGGTGCACGAGGGCGAGGCCGAGGAATGGAATGACCCGGAGCCGGCGAAGCCACCGCAACGCATGCCCACGCCGAGGGGAGTACGAGCGCTGACTGGTCGGTTGTGGGGTGAGGCTAACGTCGCCGGAAAATAACAAGATATGCGGGTGGGTAGAGGGATGGCCTGGCGGTAGCACAGCCGGCCACAAGAGGACGGAGCAGGCAGTCCCGTCGGCCCTGGTTTGGGCGGCTGGAGCAGTTAGATCAGAGATTAAAGAAGCACGGCGGCTGTTGGATGGACATCGAACAGTCACTGCTCTGTGTTGGCTAAGTTGACAAAGCCTTGCGTACGCGTCAAAAAAATTTAGGACAGCGTCATTGTCAACCTAGTAAGCCCAGAAGTCATCCTCCAAATCTGTGGAAAACAGCATACACCCATTAGCCATTATTTTCAATATTTTGAGCCCATTTGCTAATTCTTAAGGATATTTGAAGCCCATATTATTTTTATTAGCATTACAGACCATATATTCTGGGCACTGCTAAAAAATTCAATGAAATTTTTCATATTTCGGTGGGGTACGAACTCTTTTAATCATGAAATTTCGAGTCACGTTAAAAATAATTTTAAAAAATTATATCAAAATAAAATTCAAAAACAATTCTCCGCAAAGAAATGAATGAAATTTAAAATCTTAACTAGCAAGATGCCCGTGTGTTGCACGGAACATGAAGATGCATTTCTATGAGTAGTTTATCTTATGGGAGAAAAGGATGAACGAGGGAAGGCCATATCTGCAAATGTGGAGAGGAGTGCGGGTAAATTGTCATAGTTTCCTTCCTATCCGTTAGATATAGATCGGACGACCTATATTGCAGGATGGCAGGCACACGATCATCACCAACTCTGCTTTTAGTAAGAGTAGAGAGTAAAGAAATCCAGAAAAAATGATATTTTAATGTAATTGCCGGTTGGCTTTGGTTTAAAAATTTACAGCCCATTTCTTACAACTTATAGCCCATTTTCTGGGGAAGCCTATTTCTTACTACTTACATCCCTCCTCGTCTTGAAAGATTTGCAGCCCAGCAGGGCTGAGAAAAGCAAGTAGGCCTTGATTTTGGTATTCTCCAAAAAAAGAACTGGGTGATACGTCCATTTTGCATTATGCTTTTATATCGATATTTATTGCATTATGGGCTGTTATTACACGTTATGTCACAATACTTATGCCTATTCTCTCTTATTTTACAAGGTTTGCATGAAGAGGGAGAATGCCGGCAGCTGGAATTCCGGGCTGGTAAAGGAGCAAATATTAGAGACTAATGTCTACTACACAACCTTCTTCTTGTAGACGTTGTTGGGCCTCCAAGTGCAGAGGTTTGTAGGACAGTAGCAAATTTCCCTCAAGTGGATGACCTAAGGTTTGTCAATCCGTGGGAGGCGTAGGATGAATATGGTCTCTCTCAAGCAACCCTGCAACCAAATAACAAAGAATCTCTTGTGTCCCCAACACACCCAATACAATTGTAAATTGTATAGGTGCACTAGTTCGGCGAAGAGATGGTGATACAAGTGCAGTATGGATGGTAGATATAGGTTTTTGTAATATGAAAATATAAAAACATATGGAGCTGTTCCGCCGGGGAAACATCCCTCCGGGAGGGGGAAATCATCGCCATCGTCATCACCCACAATCCTCTCATCGGGAGGGGGTCAATCATCATCAACATCTTCACCAGCACCATGTCATCTCAAACCCTAGTTCATCTCTTGTATCAAAGCTTTGTCCCAAAACCTCAGATTGGTACCTGTGGGTTGCTAGTACTGTAGATTACTCCTTGTAGTTGATGCTAGTTGGTTTATTTGGTGGAAGATCATATGTTCCGATCCTTTATGCATATTAATACCCCTCTGATTATGAACATGAATATGATTTGTGAGTAGTTACATTTGTTCCTGAGGACATGGGAGAAGTCTTGCTATAAGTAGTCATGTGAATTTGGTATTCGTTCGATATTTTGATGAGATGTATGTTGTCTCTCCTCTAGTGGTGTTATGTGAACGTCGACTACATGACACTTCACCATTGTTTGGGCCTAGAGGAAGGCATTGGGAAGTGATAAGTAGATGATGGGTTGCTAGAGTGACAGAAGCTTAAACCCTAGTTTATGAGTTGCTTCGTAAGGGGCTGATTTGGATCCATATGTTTCATGCTATGGTTAGGTTTACCTTAATACTTCTTTTGTAGTTGCGGATGCTTGCAAGAGGGGTTAATCATAAGTGGGATACTTGTCGAAGAAAGGGCAGTACCCAAGCACCGGTCCACCCACATACCAAATTATCAAAGTAACGAACGCGAATCATATGAGCGTGATGAAAACTAGCTTGACGATAATTCCCATGTGTCCTCAGGAGCGCTTTTCTCTATATAAGAGTTTGTCCAGGCTTGTCCTTTGCTACAAAAAGGATTGGGCCATCTTGCTGCACCTTCTTTACTTTCATTACTTGTTACCCATTACAAATTACTTTATCACAAAACTATCTATTACCGATAATTTCAGTTCTTGCAGAGAATACCTTACTAAAAACCGCTTGTCATTTCCTTCTGCTCCTCGTTGGGTTTGACACCCTTACTTATCGAAAGGACTACGATAGATCCTCTACACTTGTGGGTCATCAAGACTCTTTTCCGGCGCCGTTGCCGGGGAGTGAAGCGCCTTTGTTAGGTGGAATTTGGTAAGGAAAAATTTATATAGTGTGACGAAATTTACTGTCACTTGCTACTATGGAACATAATCCTTTGAGGGACTTGTTCGGGGTATCTTCACCCCGACCAGTAGAGCAAAGAGTTGCTCCTCAACCTACTGAACCTACTGAAAATGTTTACTTTGAAATTCCTTCGGGTATGATAGAGAAACTGCTAGCTAATCCTTTCACAGGTGATGGAACATTACATCCCGATTTGCACCTAATCTATGTGGATGAAGTTTGTGGATTATTTAAGCTTGCAGGTATGCCCGAGGATGTTATCAAGAAGAAGGTCTTCCATTTATCTTTGAAGGGAAAGGCATTGGCATGGTTTAGGCTATGTGATAATATGGGATCATGGAACTACAACCAATTGAAATTGGAATTTCATCAGAAGTTTTATCCTATGCATGTTGTTCATCGTGATCGTAATTATATATATAATTGTTGACCTCGCGAAGGAGAAAGCATCGCTCAAGCTTGGGGGAGGCTTAAGTCAATGTTATATTCATGCCTCAATCATGAGCTCTCAAGAGAAATTATTATTCAAAAATTTTATGCTCGGCTTTCTCTCAATAATCGCTCCATGCTCGATACTTCTTGTACTGGCTCTTTTATGATGAAGACTATTGAACTCAGATGGGATTTTTTTGAAAGAATTAAACGCAACTCTGAAGATTGGGATCTCGACGAAGGTAAGGAGTCAGGTATAACACCTAAGTTTGATTGTGTTAAATATTTTATGGATACCGAGGTTTTCCGTGAATTTAGCACTAAATATGGACTTGACTCTGAGATAGTAGCTTCTTTTTGCGAATCCTTTGCTACTCATGTTGATCTCCCTAAGGAGAAGTGGTTTAAATATCATCCTCCCATTGAACTAAAAGTAGTTGAACCTATTAAAGTTGAAGAAAAGACTATCACTTATAATGTTGATCCTATTGTTCCTACCGCTTATATTAAGAAACCACCTTTCCCTGTTAGAATAAAGGATCATGCTAAAGCTTCAACTGTGGCTCATAAGAGTAACACTAGAATCCCTACACCCTCTGAGCAAATTAAAGTTGAACCTAGTATTGCTATGGTTAAAGATCTCTTGGCTGATAATATTGATGGGCATGTTTATTTACTTCTGTGATGAAGCTGCTAGAATTGCTAGACCTGATACTAAAAATAAACATAGACCTGTTGTAGGCATGCCTATTATTTCTGTTAAAATAGGAGATCATTGCTATCATGGCTTATGTGATATGGGTGCTAGTGCAAGTGCAATACCTCATGGCTTATGTGATATGGGTGCTAGTGCAAGTGTTAGTGATATTGCACCTGCTGAGTTAGAGGAAATTGATGTCACAATTAAGCTTGCCAATAGAGACACTATTTCACCAGTTGGGATTGTTAGAGATGTTGAAGTCTTGTGTGGGAAAGTTAAATATCCTGCTAATTTTCTTGTTCTTGGTTCCCCACAAGATAACTTTTGTCGCATCATATTTTGTAGACCCTTCTTGAATACTATTAATGCTTATTACGCCACCAATTGGTTCTACATTTTTCTCCATGTGGTTGTAGTGCCTAAGTAGACATGAAGATTTCAAAACAGAGATGGTCTAAAAAAAGAGTATGTCGAAAGAGCAACAGCTGAACGGTTAATTCTAGTACAATATATACGGTCTTTCAATGTGCATGAAATCATCACCTTTATATATAAATTCTCGACAGAACGAAAGCATCGTAGCAAGACAATAATTATGTTCAGATCATAACTAAACATTCCGATATATAAGATCTTGACAGAATCCAGCAGCATTGATAGGCTATCCATGGACAAACTCTTAATTGAGCATATAACATAATATTAGTACCCAAAGTGTACTCCAAGATGATCTAAAACTTATGCGCACAAATGAAAAATGCAGATTATGATTACAAATGTGTAGATGATAATATACGAACCGGAAAAAGTGAGGAGCTAAACACCAACTTCTTGTGATCATTAAACAGATCATGAATTACACCCAAGGTCTCCAGTTTGGGCGCAGAGACGACAGTTATTTGCCAAGGTTTATAACAATAATGAAGGAGCAACCTTTGAAGTGAAGGGGCATCTTCGATGATGAGTTGTTGTCCTTTAAAAGCAATTCCAATGCTTTTAAGGTGAGTTGACTTTATTTGGAGTCAACTGATAGGGATTTCTACTCCCAAAACAATCAACAAGCACTCCAGGGCAGGGCAACTGGAGTGGATGATGTTGTGCAGTGAGGCCTCCGACAGATAAACCAACACAAGCAAAAGGTTTTTTAGCAGTAGGAGTCGAAGCATTTGTACTAAATCATCTGTTAGATGGAACTAGGCGAAGGAGGCAGTGTGGAGGGAGGAGGAAAAGCACCAGATGGTCAACGGTGGTGTGGGCACAAATTCTTGGTGTTCGGTTTCGTGGTAATCGTATAACTCAAACTGCTGGAGTTTTTTGAATTTAGGGGATGTCAGCTAAGCATTCACCGTGCCGGGTATGGACAGCAGGTAGCGTGTCGAGATGCAGAGGTGTTGAACGGGGCCCTACTGGTGAGAGGAGACGATGGCTCTGAGGATATCAAATTCAGGAAGGACAGATATCTGACGGTAGTCGAGATTGAGGGGCGCGGTGCGCCATAGAGGGCGCCACCGAGTTGAGAGGACTTGTGTGTGGTAGCAATCCTTGTTGGGGAGAAGCGAGATGATCTCCTCAAGGATAACGTCCGGGAGATCGCTAATGCGGTCCACCGGAGATTCTACCGATTCCTCAGATCCGGGTGGGGGGGCTCGCCGCTACTCCCCGCGCTGCCGGGTGCGGGATCTACAACCGGCGTCGCCGCTGGCGGGAGCCTCATCTTCTTGGCATCGGGGCCAGCCGACTCCATTTTCCTTGCGGGTGTCGCGCGAGCACACGGGTTTTAGCAGACTAGCTACAAAGGAGCCTAGTGGCAGTGCGAGTGGGGAATAAGGAGGGCTGGGATTTTCTGTAGGAGTGGAAGAAGAGGAGCAGGCGTTTTCTATACGAGTGAGGAAGAAGGTGAGCGGGGGTTTTCTGGACGAGTGAGGAAGATGGGGAGCGGGGGGAATTGGGGGGCGACGGAAGCGGGAGAGTCCAGCGAGATACAGTATAAGTGGAAGCGAGGAGGAAGGAGGGTTTTTCTTGGATCGCCCCCTCTTCAAGAAATATGGGCTTCTCCTTGCAAAAAACAAAAACAAATGGGCTTTAAGATGGATAGGCTTTTGTATCGGCACAGCCGGCTGCCTGTGTTTCGTACTGGAGGGCCTTAACACTAGAGGCAGCCCATTAGAGACACTCTCCACTTCTCTAGCTTATTTCCCATTCAAAAGAAAATAAGAGACGCCTCCAGCTTAATTATGGCTCCTCATCGACAACATTTTCCAACTTCAAATAAGTTATAGCTCCTTTTCGAGCCGGCTTAGAATCCACCAAATTAGAGGATGGTGTACTGTATGCAGACACTCACAGTGGTCGTAGCGCGGAAAAATGAGGGGTCAAATAACATGCCCACAATATACATAGATTAACAGGGATTGTGGGGGATTAAATCATGTACAAGCCAAATTCTCCACCATTCCACTCCAAACCCCTTGGGAGGAGGTTGAACCGAACAAGGCCTAAGACTAACCACAGTGGGAGTAAGTTTAGGCCTCTCCCAGTGCTCCACCATGTATACTACTGTAGGTGCTAAGCCTGCCACATAGGCATAAAATATGATGTGGCAAGTTAATTAAGAAGAAAGAGACTAGTTTGGTGACCAAAGGAAGAAACGGTGCTAACCACGTGTACCTAGGTGGAAAGACAATTTTGAGTCTATAGCTATTAAATGAAGCAAGCTTAGAAACAACAAACTAAGCACATATGCATTGGAGACTTGAGTTGCTAAGCCATTTAATGCACTTAGCACCTCATCTAAGCACATTTCCATTGGAAGAGGTCTTAATTCCATACGGTATCATAATATGACACTCAACCCTCTCTTTCTCCATTTAATTCTACACCACCTCATCAAATTTTCTTACTACTCCTTCCATTCCTAAATATAAGTCTTTTTAGATATTTCAAATGGAATACAACATACGGATGTATGTAGACATATTTTAGAGTGTAGATTCACTCATTTTGCTCCGTATGTAGTCACTTGCTGGAATCTCTAGAAAGACTTATATTTGGGAATGGAGGGAGTAGTTGGCATGCATGATACTACTTATAATACTCCCATTAAAACCAGCCTAGTAGAATTAAAATACCTATTCTAAATGGTCGTCGCCCGATCTCTTTGTCCTCCTCCAGCATCCGGCAGAAGAAGAATCGTGCAAGACACTAGCTGTATTCGCCGGTGTCGCCTCGGCGGTGGCCTTCATGGGATACAATCGGCGGCGGCCTCCCGTGTTCTACTTCTCCTCGATAATGGCGGCGGGCGGAGACGTGCTGCCCATCACCTCGTCTACATCCGTGTAGCCGCGTCACCTCGTCGACATCCGAGACGGCTTCTTTCTCTACCTGCATGTTGCGGCTACGCGCGCGTCGACAGCGGATGGCGCAGTCGCATACACTGGAGGCACTGTATGACGCGGCAGCGTCGAGGGCAGCGACGATGCCCGTGCCGCCGTGCTCCCCGACAAGCCGGCGTGCAGCAAGTCGGCACTCTTCCCCGAGCTGTATTTGAGAGGCCAGCTGCGGAACCATGCGCTGGCTTAGTGCGGCAACTACCTCCGACGGGCTAGGCGAGGTAGGTAAAGAATCAATCTACCTCGCTCGTAACTGCCGGGCTCGACGGGTGTCGGTGTCAAAACCGGCGGATCTCGGGTAGGGGGTCCCGAACTGTGCGTCTAGGATCGATGGTAACAGGAGACAGGGGACATGATGTTTACCCAGGTTTGGGCCCTCTCTATGGAGGTAATCCCCTACTTCCTGCTTGATTGATCTTGATGAATATGAGTATTACAAGAGTTGATCTATCACGAGATCGTAATGGCTAAAACCTAAAAGTCTAGCCTGTATGACTATGGTCATGAATATCTCCTATCCGTACTACGCCCTCCGGTTTATATAGACACCGGAGGGATCTAGGGTTACACAGAGTCGGTTACATAAGAAGGAATCTTCATAGTTGGTCGCCAAGCTTGCCTTCCATGCCAAGGAGAGTCCAATCCGGATACGGGTACAGTCTTCGGCCTTCGCGGCTTGACAGCCCATCAGTCTGGCCATTGATAATAGGTCGGACGCTCGAGGACCCCTTAGTCCAGGACTCCCTCAGTAGCCCCTGAACCTGGCTTCAATGATGAGGAGTCCGGCGCGCAGATTGTCTTCGGCATTGCAAGGCGGGTTCCCCTTTCCGAACTTCAAGATAGTCTTCATATGTAATGATTGTACCTGGACCTGTATACACAATTGCAGAGGATATAATATTTCACGATTCCAATCCGCTGACCACTTTTTGGTTATATGACATCACGCCTGCTCGGTCATTATTTTTGAATCGTTTGCTAGCCCGTCATCCCACGTCTCGAGATGTGTTTTTATTGGCATGTCTTATCCAAGCGGGGATCGTGTCTCCCCTTTTTTAAGGGATTCTTATCAACCCGGACGTGGGTAACCCAACCGTCGTTTGGGTACAACTCCTTGGGAATAGGCAAGTCTTGAGGCCCAGGAGGAGACGTTTGATATTCACAGCCTTTATATAGGGGTACAGACCCGTCTTTTTGTTTCATGCTTGCTTCCTCCTCAACCATTACTCCCCCGAGTTCCAACACCCAGGTTTCAGTTGCCACAAACACCAATCATGTCCCGATCCAGCCGTCAAGGCCGATGGGTAGCTTCTTCAGTCACGGAGGGAGATATTGCAAAGCTTCGGGCGGCGAGGTATCTGACCGCAGAAATCCATCATCGGCTTCCTGCCGAGCGGCAGGTTATTCCCACCCCCAGATCCGGCAAGAGGGTCGTGTTCGTGTCCCACTTCCTCTGCGGGTTAAGGTTTGCACTTAACCCCTTCGTCCGAGGGCTCATGTTCTATTACGGGCTAGATTTCCACGATCTGGCCCCGGACTCTATTCTTCTTATCTCGACATTCATCATCATGTGCAAAGCCTTCCTCCGAACTCCTCCACACTTCGGCTTGTGGCTCAAGACCTTCGATGTGAAGCCGCAAGTGATAGAGGGGGAGCAAGCTGAGTGCGGCGGTGCTACAGTGAGCAAGCTTGCCAGCGCTGTTTGGCCGAACGGATCCTTCGCCAAATCCTCTGATTCATATCACCGAGCCTCGCGTCTCCAAATGGGCAGCTGCGCCTGCATTTCGATCCATCCCCCCAATTCAGCTTGCATCGTGGATTAATAAGGGGTTGGACTGGGGATCAACGGACGAGGTGCGAACTCTGCAAAGTCGCATCCGAAGCCTCATTGAGATTGACATCAATATCGTCAACGTTGTTCAAGTAATGCTAGTTCGTCGGACCCTGCGGTGCCAGCGACGGCCTCTCCGCCTATGGGATTTCAATCCAGAAGGGACGCAGACTCTTCAGCACTTCTTCGGCGCCACGCTCGAAGGAATGTGGAGATTATTCTTCTTGAAACGAAGGCAATGGCCGGACACCACCGAAGATGTCGGCCTGGACTGTAATCATCAGGATACCCCGGTAAGTACCCGTTTGCCGAATACCTCATAATCAGATACCCAGTGGCCAGATACTGACCGAATCATCCTTTTTCAGGGCTGGATAAAGAAGGTGGAACGGATTAGGTGTCCGGCTCCCCTTCCCGAAGACTCAGCTAACCCTGTGCTAACAAGGATGCTGGCCCCGGCACCATATCAGGCGCCGGCAAGGGAGGGCAAAGAGGAGAGCGAAAAGACCCGGGATGACCTTTGTTCCGGAAGTAAGTCGGATACTGAGTCCGGAGAAATCGACCTTTCCTCGCCTGAAGATAGAGGCGAAAGAGTAGCCAGCATCCCTTCTCCGAGTAGGAGGAAAAGGGCCGCCTCCGAAGGTTGGGAGGGGCGGTCCCCCAGAAGGGGCAAGATGTCACCGTCAAGCGGCTTGGGTTTGGAAAGCGACGCCGTTGAACAACTCCGACAAGGGGACAAGCCCTCGGCCAAACTGTAAGTGAATCCGGAATACTTTGATAGCGTCCCGCTCCTTTGCCGTTACCGAAGATGTACGTAACGTGTCCGTGCATTTTTATAGGTCGGCACAGAGTGTTTCTGGGCAATCCTCTTCCTCGGGAGGTCTCCTCCCAGAGATGATGGAGAGCGAGACACCTCCTCCAACCTCCTCACCCAATAAGGCGGGCGACCCTAAAGTGTCATCGCGGAGGGTTCTTCTTGATCAGCAAGTTACGCAGGGGCTAAATGAGGCAGTACTCGAAGGTGGATCTCCGACCGTCCGAGACTCTGGGGCTGATAGTAAAGGCCCCAGACTGTCTGGCTCGCAGCCGACAGTGATTCTGGATACGGGTGAACATATTCCTTCAAAGGATGGTGGTGCTCCTAGGGCAGCTTCCGGAGATCCGGAGGCTCCGGATATATTGTGGGACATGTTGCGAAAAGCATCTGTCTCGGGGGAACAGCGTACCTTGATGGGTAGAGTGGTTGAGAAGATTTTGTCCGCGAAGAGCGGATTGAATGAAGCCTTCATGAGCCTGCTAAAAGGCTTCGAGGTTTGTGATATAGTATTTTCAGCTATGTTTTATTTGCAAAGATGTACCTGTGTATAGGTAGTAGCCCCTGAGACTTGGGTTGGCTTCCACTCGAAAGCGAATCGGAGGATCAAAAAGGATTACTCAAGGAATGATTTGAACACAGGCTGTCTCCCCCTCGGCTACTTCCCAGACTATGGATATTGTCGAACTGCAGCGGAAGGTTGATGTAGCAGGGGATGACCTTGCGTTAATCAATATGCGTCTAGATGAGTCGCAGGGTATGTATTTGGGGAAATCCCCATACATTTTTTTGTGATATAAGCATGATGCTAAATCTGTGTGCTATAATATGCATGGCTGCAGATGGTGCTGGCGCCGTTGAAGTTCTGCGAGCGGAGCTGGCCCGGGCCAAGGAGCAGGCCCGGCGTAGTAATGCTGCTGCCGAAAAGGCATCGGCTGAGCTAAAAGCCAAACAAGCTGCACGGCGCCAAGGCGACGAGAAGATGTCCACGATGGCGCTCAAAGTGGAAAATGCCACTGCCGCTGTGAATTTCTGGAGAAGGAGAATAAAGCCTTAATGGCTGAACTGGACAAGGCCTTACAAGAGGCGAGTGAAGCACGATTGGAATCCAGAGCAGCCCGTGGGAGGTTCGGCAGGCCAGGGAGATTGCGGCTGGAAAGCCCTTTCTGCTGCAAACTAAGTTCGGTGACACGAACTATGCTCAACTTAACCAAGTGTGGAGTTCTCCGAACGAGTTCTTAGACTTGCCGAAGAGTTCTTCCGGTGCGGCGCAGTATTATCAAGCGCGGGATGGGTATGCAACGGAGAAGCTTTTTTGGTCGCAGTTTGGCGCATCAAAGCACCCTCTGTTGCTCAATGAGCGGATCTCCCAATGGGCCGAACTTCATAGGATATCCGGCGCTGCCATGAAGGATGTCATAGTCCGGTTGTGGCCAACTGAGCCTATTCAAGATAACTACTTTGGTTTGGTACAACGACTTGTTGACGCGGTGCTGCGAATTGATGCTGTGAAGCGGTCGGCGTGCGTTGAAGGCGCACGGATGGCCTTTGCCAGAGTCAAGACATTCCGGGGAAAGATGAAGGCCATCGATGTTGCGACGAAGAGTCCACCCAAAGCCAAGGACTGTCCGGAGCCGGAGCATTATTTTGAAGACGTCCTAGAGGCCGCCCTCTTGATAGAGGGTCAGTGCTCGAAAGACATAATGTTCGAGTGAGGTGCATGAGAATTGTAAAAGACAATTTTATAGTTAATCTATATTTATGTTTTGCTCGAAAGCTTGAATTCCTCCTGTGCGTCCATTTTAATATAATCTGAAAGTTTTCCCGTCGTCAGCTTCAGCCCCCTCGTAGGAAGTACGGGGGTGTTCGGAAATGCATTTAATCACACTTTAAATATCCAACGTCTTGGTCCATGAAGGAGGTGATAATGCGGTGAACCAGGCAATCGGACTATAGGGCGTTAACACTTTCACTTAGCCATAGGAGTTTTATGGTGGGACTACGACATAGCCCCTGGTATGTATGCGGCGTATGGTGCCTTACATATTTGATCTGAAAAAAGATCCTTCGTGTGACACAAAGAATCGCTAAAGATTCCAATAAGTCGTCAAGTGGTTGACCAGCTCTCGCCGCATCATGACAGTCAGTTTTCGGCTTTCTCTACTGAGGTGCTCATCTGGTTTAGACCAGGGCACAATCGCAGTAGTTATCCCTTTACTACCCTAGCCGATAGAGCGGAATGTAGGGTAGCAAGCACAGGAGCCGGGCAACCCAACTATTGACCCAAGACAATGATTGGAAGCTGATGTTTATAAGGCCAAACTTGCGATGCCGAAGTACGCTGTAGAGCTGTTCGGGCTTTTGCTGGCAACTCATTTGTTCCCATACCGAGCCCCTGGCAGGTTATGCCAAGGTATATCTTTGAAACAACCATAGTAGCCATATTCATTGGCGAAACAACATGGATGATTAATTCGGATACTTTTTACTGGGAACTGAGCGATATGCCAATGATTACTTTATACATATAAAGACCGCAACCCTGGCTATTTGACATGCTCGGGGTCGCAGGCAGAGGAAGAGGCATATTACAGGATCGAAGTAAAGAGTGTGGTCTACAAAAGTTACTTTGGACCTCCCATCGCACGTCTGCGCCGCATGTTCTTGACGAGGGGAATCGTTGATGGAGGTAGCCCCTTAGGTGAGTGTACGGATCCGAACTCCGATAGAGTCAGTTTTAGACATTTGCCCTGTTCGTCACCTATTTTAAGAGACAGTGAAGGAAAAAATAAAAATAAAAATAAAAATAGATAAAAAGTGTTACGGGAATGCTTGCAGGCTTGTCCGTAGTGTGCTTCCGCCAATGCCCATGGTATCTTGAGTGCGTAGTGATGTATGCGCGACACAAATTTTGCAGGTGTACGAGGTGGGCAGCGGAAGCCGGACTGCTATTTTTGCTCCGGGAGTAGTTGATCCTCGGGTCGAAATTGCTTCTGACCCCTGGTATTTCGTTATTGAACCTCTCTGTCATCCCTGTCTCCTGGCGACCTCCTCCCCTTGTGTTCCGCGTGGAGCTTGCCGGCCTGTTTAAAGACCTAGCAGTTTCTGTTAGTATGATTAGCTGGTTTATTGGGGTGGCCGTGAATCTGGCACGGTCGGTCCAATATCCTGTCTAGGTTGGATGGTTCGTCTCGTTTGGCCTTGAATGGCTTCTTCCGTTGGCCGGCCTTGGGGTTGCTGAATCCGGCGTTGACCGTTGTGTTGCGTGATCTTTCATTATCATTGCGACTGTTGTATTTGCTTTGTCGTGGCTTGCCGTTGCGGTCTTGGATTTTGGACGTGCCCGGGTCACTGGTGTTGTTGCTTCTATGAGTGAGCCAGCTGTCTTCTCCCGCGCAAAAGCGGGTCATCAGAGCAGTGAGGGCTGTCATGGATTTAGGTCCTTCTTGGCCGAGGTGGCGTGCGAGCCATTCGTTCCGGACACTATGTCTGAAAGCCGCAAGGGCTTCTGCGTCCGGACAGTCGACGATTTGGTTCTTTTTGACTAAGAACCGAGTCTAGAGCTTCCTGGCTGACTCTCCGGGCTGCTGGACAATGTGACTTAGGTCATCGGCATCTGGTGGCCGGACATATGTTCCTCAGAAGTTATCGAGGAAAGCCTCTTCCAAGTCCTCCCAGCCCCTATGGAATTTTCAGGCAGGCTGTTTAACTAGTGCTGAGCTGGCCCTTTTAGCTTTAGTGGGAGGTGTTTAATGGCGTGGAGGTCGTCCCCACGGGCCATATGGATGTGGAGGATAAAATCTTCTATCCATACCGCGGGGTCAGTTGTTCCGTCGTATGATTCAATATTGACGGGTTTGAATCCTTCAGGGGATTCATGATCCACTACTTCATCGGTGAAGCAAAGCGGGTGTGCGGTGCCTCTATGTTGGGCCACACTGCGACGTAACTCCGAAGGAGTCCATTTGCGGTTTTCGGCTCGGGCATGGCTAGGTTTGTCACGTCCGAATAGGTAGCCATCGTCGCGTGTCGAGGCGTGCCTTCGCGATCCGTAGATTTGTCTTGCGTGTCCTGCTCTACTGTCCAAGTCCCGCTGCAGGTCGTCTAGACAATCGTGAGCTGCGTTATTCTTCCCTTTACGGCAAGGTGGGGCGGTCTGGTGTTCGGCTTGAGTTGCCTCTTTAACCGGACAGAGTTGTCGGCGACATGCCGCATTGTGTGATGATGGTATGGGCTCCAATGCCCCGTCATCGAATTGATGTAGCAATCTATGCTTCGGGTAGCTTTTGGTTAGGCCACTAAGGCCGTATTCTTTGGTGACCAGAACTTCAGTCCATCTATCGTTGAGTAGGTCTTGGTCAGCTTGAAGCTGCTGCTGCTTCTTTTTCAAGCTCCTTGCAGTAGCTATTAGCTTGCGCTTGAAGCGCTCCTGCTCGAGGGGCTCTTCGGGTACGGTGAAGTCTTCGTCATCGAGGCTTACCTCATCTTCAGAGAGCGGAAGGTAGTTGTGGTCCTCCGAATTGTCGCTGGGCAGGGCCTGTTCATCGGGGCTGGATTGCCCGTTTTCCTGTTCCTCCTGTTCGGATCTTGCTCCAACAGGGTCTTCATCGTTTTCGGCGTTGTCCGGAGTACTATTTTCTCCGGTGCCATTGTTGCTGCGATGTTACTTGGAGCGGCGTTTAGGGCGCCGGTACTTAGACTTTGTCTCAGGAGGTTTATTCTCAACTGGCTCTTCTTTGTCATCATCGCTAGCTTTTTTAGGTGTATCAACCATGTACACGTCGTACGAAGAGGTGGCCGTCCCAAGCCCCGTGAATGGCGGGTCTTGGCCTTGCTCCTTGTCAGCATCGTCGTCTATACCGTCGATGTGCTTGGAGCCATAGTCAAGCGTGTTGGTTAAGTCATCAACAGTGGCTATGAAGTGGGTGGCGGGTGGGAAGCAAAATTCTCCGTCGTCAGCCCCTAGTTCGAGCTGGATATAGTTCGGCTGTGAGTCCCCCGCCAAGGACATGTTTTTTAATGAATTTAGCACATCACCGAAGGGCGAGTGTTGGAAGATGTCTGAAGTGCTGAACTCGAAGATTGATAACCGATCCAACTCGGTGTCCGGGGGTGTGCGCGGTTCGGAACCTATAGCCGGAGGCGAGTCCGGAATTCCGTTGACGTTGATATTGCCTGGTGTTGAGTCTGTGTGCGGCTCCAACGACGCAGACTCCGTGGCTTCGGATGGTGCGATCTGCTCCGGATCTAAGGCCGTAGCAGTTACAGGAACCATCTCCTGAATCTGGTCCGATGACAGATTTAAGTCATGTTCATCGGAGCGAGGGGGAGAGATCGCCGCGGT
This sequence comes from Triticum aestivum, assembly GCF_018294505.1. Taxonomy (NCBI): domain Eukaryota; kingdom Viridiplantae; phylum Streptophyta; class Magnoliopsida; order Poales; family Poaceae; genus Triticum; species Triticum aestivum. The sequence goes on from NC_057814.1 coordinate 440,247,963, forward strand.
CTCAAATCCATTGAAGATCAAGTCTCCATGGATATCCGTGACATAGTTCAAGCTTCCAAACCTGGCCTGGTGGCCAGGGGCGTAGATATCGATCTGCTCCAGATGGCCAAACGAGTTGGCCCGCAGTACGAAGCCGCCGAATACAAAAATCTGTCCGGGGAGGAAGGTTTCTCCTTGGACAGCGTCAGTATAGACGATCTAAGGGGCCATCGGACCTTTTGTCGACGGCACAGTGGAAATCTCTATGAAAGCACCAATGTCGGTGTCAAAATCGGCGGATCTCGGGTAGGGGGTCCCAAACTGTGCTTCTAGGATCGATGGTAACAGGAGACGAGGGACAAGATGTTTACCCAGGTTCGGGCCCTCTCTATGGAGGTAATACCCTACTTCCTGCTTGATTGATCTTGATGAATATGAGTATTACAAGAGTTGATCTACCACAAGATCGTAATGGCTAAACCCTAAAAGTCTAGCCTGTATGACTATGGTCATGAATATCTCCTATCCGGACTACGCCCTCCTGTTTATATAGACACCGGAGGGATCTAGGGTTACAGAGAGTCAGTTACATAAGAAGGAATCTTCATAGTTGGTCGCCAAGCTTGCCTTCCATGCCAAGGAGAGTCCAATCCGGATACGGGTATAGTTTTCGGCCTCTTCGTCTTCACAGCCCATCAGTCCAGCCCATTGATAATAGGCCGGACGCCCGAGGACCCCTTAGTCCAGGACTCCCTCAACGGGCCACCCAGACGGCTTTTATGCCAGAGAACTGCTCTTCCTGCTCGTCAGATGCCGCCGAAAGTGTGGACAAAATGGTGGAAGGAGGAGCTTGGCCGGTGTCCTGCTCCTGAATGGACGTGTGTGGCCGGAGTTGGTTTCTCGCTGTCGGTGTTAAAACCGGCGGATCTCGGGTAGGGGGTACCGAACTGTGCATCTAGGATCGATGGTAACAGGAGATGGGGGACACAATGTTTACCCAGGTTCGGGCCCTCTCTATGGAGGTAATACCCTACTTCCTGCTTGATTGATCTTGATGAATATGAGTATTACAAGAGTTGATCTACCAGGAGATCGTAATAGTTAAACCCTAAAAGTCTAGCCTATATGACTATGGTAATGTGTATCCGCCTATCCGGACTATGCTCTCCGGTTTATATAGACACCGGAGAGATCTAGGGTTACATGGAGTCAGTTATATCAGAGGGAATCTTCATAGTTGGCCGCCTAGCTTGCTTTCCACATCAAGGAGAGTCCAATCCGGACACGGGTATAGTCTTTGGCCTTCATGTCTTCACAGCCCATCAGTCCGGCACATGGATAGCAGGCCGGACGCCCGAGGACCCCTTAGTCCAGGACTCCCTCAGTAGACCTTGAACCTGGCTTCAATGACGATGAGTTCGGCGCGCAGAGCGTCTTCGGCCATTGCAAGGTGGGTTCCCCTTTTTCTGAACTCCAAGATAGTCTTCGGATGCGATGATAGTATCCGGACCTGTTACACACACCATACGCAACCGCAGAGAGAATATATTTTTACACGAGTCTAATCTGCTGACAGCTTATTACGACATGACATCACGTCTGTCCGGTCATAGTTTCAAACCGTTTTTCGTCTGCCGCTCCACACTTCGAGACGCGGTTGCCATTGGCACGTCTTGTCGAAGCAGAGATCGTGCCCCCTTATCGCGGGATTCTCATCAATGCAGGCGTGGGTGACCCAACCGTGCCATTTGCACGGCCCTTGGGAATGGGCGAGTTTAAGGCGAGTGGGGAGGCGCTTGATATTCATGGCCTTTATAAGGAGATAAGGATTCCCTTCCTTCACCCACACCTCGGTTCCTCCTCAGCCCTTCTGTCCCTGAGCTCCAGCGCCTAAGTATTTAGCTTTTCCCTTGTTCGAGAAAGCACTCCAAATATGTCCGGATCCGGAGCTAGAGGCAAGTGGATGGCCTCCTCCGTCAAGAAGAAGGATGTCAAGGAGCTCCGGGAGGCCGGATATCTGGCCAAGGAGATCGCCCACCGACTCCCGACCAAGGGACATATCGTCCCTACTCCAGATCCCCACGAGAGGGTTGTGTTTCTTACACATTTCGTCCGCGGGCTGGGGTTCCCTCTTCACCCATTCGTCCGTGGGCTGATGTTTTACTACGGGCTGGATTTCCATGACCTGGCCCCCAACTTCATTCTCAACATCACGGCATTCATTGTCGTGTGTGAAGCCTTTCTCCGCATCCCACCTCATTTTGGCCTGTGGCTGAAGACCTTCAATGTGAAGCCGCAGGTGGTGAATGGCCGACAAGCAGAGTGTGGAGGCGCCATGGTGGGCAAGATGGCCAACGTCACCTGGCCCGAAGGCTTGTTCGCGGAGACCGTGAAGGGATGGCAGTCGGGGTGGTTCTACATCACCGACCCGCGCGACGCCAATTGGGCGGCGGCGCCCGAATTCGGATCCGGAATCCCGATGCGGCTCACCTCCTGGCAAGAGAGGGGCCTAACCTGGGGTCCCACGGATGAGCTGACTGGGCTCCAGACGTGTGTCCAGAACATGATAGACAGGAAAATCAAGCTCGTCAACGTGATCCAGGTCATGCTTATTCTTCAGGTCCTTCCGTGCCAACGCCAGACTCGCTATTTGTGGGAGTTCGATCCAGCCAAGCACCAGACGGTACTAAAGCTCTTCGGCACGACGCACGAAGAAATCTGGAAAGTGCTCTTCAAGGCCGGCGAGACGCCACCGCCTACGACCGAAGATCGCGGGCTTAGCTTAAAACGCCAGGCCAACCCGGTCAGTTCTTTTAATGTTTTCAAGGAGTACCCTCTACTAGCGTATTTTGAGAGGAAACTTAAGCTTTCCTTCCCCTGTTTTCAGGCCTGGATAAAGGTGGCAGAGGAGATTAACTGTCCGGCTCCGCTGCCCGAAGACCAAGAATTCCCGTTACTAACAAAAATGATGTTCCCTGCACCTTATGAGGTGCCGGAGAAGACGGCTAAGAAGGCGGCCAAAGGGGCCAAGAAGGGCCTTCGCCGGAAAGGCACTCCGGACGTGACGTCCGGAAGCGGCACTTCCTCTCCGTCCGCTAACGATGACGACGAAGAGGAAGAAGAAAACGACTCCCCACCTGAAGTGGGGAGGAAGAAGAGAGCCCCCCCAATCCGGAGGCGAAAGCACCTAAGAGGGTTAGAGGCTCCCTCGTGGATAACTCCGTGTGGGATGTTGATAGCAGTCCGGAGCGACCTCGTCGGACCAAGCCTCAGGCCGCCTCGTAAGTACCAGAATCTGAAAACGTCTGGCCTTTCTGGGTTGTGATATTGATATACCTTAAACCATGTTATTGCAGTCCAGCACGCGATGGCTCCCCGCGATCCTCGACAGAGGGATCGCTAGACTCAAAGGAGATGGCTAGCATGTCTCCGCCACCTGCTCATTCCGTCTCTCCCAAAGGTGACGACGAGGCGGTGTCGCAAAAGACCTTCCCCGACCGGGGGGAACTTCCGGAGATCGTCGGGGTGGCGCCCCAGGACAATTCTTTAGTCACCGGACACATAGGGGAAAGCCCCTATGAGGACTGGTGACGGGGGCCGAGTTCCCCTCGGGCCTTAGCCGGACACCATTCCGAAGATCTATGCGGCCCCGGAGTCCAGCGAACGGCATTCTCCAAAAGGAGGGAATGTGCCGCTTCTGCCGGTGATCTCTGTCCAACCAGAGGCACCGGATAATCTGCTGGAGGCGCTACGAGGCGCCTCTATTGTGGATGAACACCGTGCCCTTATGGGCACGGTAATAGAGAAGGTTCAGTTCGTCAAAAGCGGACTGACCGAAGCCTGTACTAGCCTTCTATCAGGCTTTGAGGTAAGTAATGTGGTTGTAGTAACAATATCACAATATAGAGAGTAGCCCCTGATGCTCTGTTAGGTGTTCGGGAAGAAAAAAAGGCGAACAAAGGATCAAGAAGAAATATCGCAGGAGTCTAACGTAAATTGTCTATGTGACTAAGCAGGTGTCGCTGCAGGCTGCCACCGTTCATGCTGCAGAGGTCTCCGGACTGAAGCGGAAACTGGGGTGAGCCGAGGAGGAGCTTGGCCTCGTGAAGAAGCAGCTGGAGGATAGCCAAGGTATCCTGTACCCCACAGGTATATTTTTAAGAAAAATGAATAGTCTGTCCGGACTAAGGTGTTAGAAACTTTATTAGGGGCCACGACCGAGGTGGCAGCCCTCAAGAACGCGTTAGCCGAGGCAGAGGACAAAGCGGCCAAGGAATGCGTTGCGTGCGAGAAGCACGAGGCTGTGGTTAGCAAGGCCCAACAAGAGCTCCAGGACGCCGTCGAGGAACTTGAGTTCTTGGAGCGCGATTTTAAGACGCAAGAGTCCGAACTTGCGAAGGCCCGCCGGAGTGTACAGGATGCCCGAGCCGAAGCCCAGAGCACCCTCCAAGAAATTCAGGCGGCCAAGGAGATTACGGCGGGTAAGTCTTTCGCTATGCAAAGCAAGTATGCGAAGGAGACATCCCTTGTACTGACCCGAACTTGGGTTTTCTAGGGGCGTTTATGAATCTGCCGCTCAGCATATCAGATGCTGCCGAGTTTTATCGAGCCGAAGAGGGGATGTCTATGGAGAAGCTATTCTGGTCCCAGTATTTGGGACCCGAACATCCGGTGCCCTCAGCGACTAGCTAAAGCAGTTGGTCGAGCTGCACAGGTTGGTAGAGCTAGCCATGAAAGACCTGATAGTCCGGCTATGGCCTGCCGAGTCTATACCTAGCAGCTACTTCGGACTCGTTAAGCGGCTTGTAAGTGCATGTCCGCGGTTGGATGCCGTGAAGCGGTCGGTCTGTATTGAAGGTGCTCGTATGGCCTTTGCCCGCGTCAAGACGCATTGGGCAAAGCTGGATGCCAAGAAGCTGATGACCGAGGGACCGCCGGAGGGCAAGGAGCATCATCGACCCGAGCTCTATTTTGATGGTGTCCTGGAGGGGTCCCGCCTTGTGGCGGAGCAATGTTCGAAGGATGTTATATTCCCATGAGAACATTTGTATTATCATGTCTTGTAATATGGAATAATGATGTTATTTAATATAATGCTTGCAATTTAAATTTTACCTCCTGTGCGGCCGTTTATGAAATCTGAGGGTTGACCAGTCGTTGGCTTCTGCCCCACGTAGATAGTACGGGGGTGTTCGGGATAAATCTAGACACTCTTTACTCCACATTCTGGTCCTTAAAGGAGGTGTTTAGTGCAACGAACAAGGCAATCAGACTATGCGGCCTTTACCGTCCTCAATTAACCATAGGAGTTTGACAATTAAGAAAGTTGGCGAAGCCCCTGGTATTCGGAGGACCAAACTAGGGGCTCTATACATGCCTAATCGGGGGAACCGATTCTTCGCAAGAAGCGGAAAAAATCTCTAATGATTTGGAACCTCTCGAACAGATGACCAACTCTCGCTGCATCATGACAGTCAGTTTTCGGCTTTCTCTACTGAGGTGCTCGTCCAGAAGAACCGGGACACAATCGCAGTAGTTCTCCCTTTACTACCCTAGCCGATGTAGCGGAACGTAAGGTAGTAAGCACAGGAGCCGGGCAACCCAACTATTGACCAAAGACATGATTCGGAACCGATGCATATAATGCTATAAGTTCGGGGTGCCGAATTATACTGTAAAAGTGTTCGGACTTTTATTGTCGTGATGCGGGGTGTAATGAAGCCCCTGGCGTAGTAATACGTACCATGGTGTACGTGTGCAATGAGTAATAAATACCAAGGTGAGGAAACGGGAAAAAATGAAGTAATGAGCTGACGCCACCATTTATTCACCATTGTGATGTAATTAGTACGTCGGGGTGTACTTTGTACAAGTAATGCGATAAGCAAGTGAGGCTATTTAACATGCCGTAACCAAGGGCGAGCTGTGTGCGGGTATATAAAACAAGTATGATAATCGTTTAGTAGAGATCACCTGGGGATTCCCTTGTACGCCAGAGCTCCTTGCCTCCCTGGTGTGTTCTGCAAACGGGTCATCCGTATAGACCTCGAAAAGAGAAGAGAACCCGTAATAAAAAAGAAAAGGTAAAAGTGTGCGAATCCCAGGGTCGGTCAAGCCGTATTGTGGATCGCGAGCGAGTTATGACTCCGTCAGTACCCATGGTGTTTTGAGTGCGTAGTTTATGTACGCGTGGTACTAATGCCAGTGCCTCATCGGGACTGGGCGGAGGCCGAACTGCTAATTCGGCTCGTGACGAGCCGAGCTGTCCTGTTGCAGTGTAGCCCGGGCCCTCTTAATGATGTCCAGGGGCTCGGCAGCCGGATTATAGTGCTGCTTGAGAAGGCCGCTCTGTACTTCTGCTGCTAGGGCGGCGGTTTGCTCCTTTGTACGGAGAGAGCGTTCCGTGTTTCCGTTTACTGTAATGACGCCATGTGGACCGGGCATCTTGAGCTTGAGATAACCGTAATGTGGCACTGCGTTGAATCTAGCGAATGCGGTTCGTCCGACCAGTGCGTGATAGCCGCTGCGAAATGGGACGATATCGAAGATTAGTTCTTCGCTTCGGAAGTTATCCGGGGAACCGAATACTACCTCCAGCGTTATTGAGCCCGTACAACGGGCCTCTACGCTTGGGATGACTCCTTTAAAGGTGGTCTTTGTGGGCTTGATCCATGAGGGGTTAATGCCCATTTTCCGCACTGTACCCTGATAGAGCAGGTTGAGGCTGCTGCCGCCGTCCATAAGGACACGTGTTAGGTGAAATCCGTCAATAATTGGGTCGAGGACTAGTGCGGCTGAATCGCCATGGCGGATACTAGTTGGGTGATCTCGACGATGGAAGGTGACCGGAATGATGACCACAGATTGAATTTTGGGGAGACTGGCTCTACCGCATAGACGTCCCTGAGTGCGCGCTTGCACTCTCTTTTGGGAATGTGTGTAGCATATATCATGCTCACTGTTTTGATTTGAGGGGGAAATTTCTTTTGCCCCCCAGTGTTCGGCTGCCGGGGCTCCTCGTCATCGTCCTCGCTCTGTGGTTCCCCTTCCTTGTTTCTACTATTAACCTTGGCTTGTTGAAAGACCCGACAATCTCAGTTAGTATTGTTGGCCGGTTTGTCTGGGGTGCCGTGTATCTGGCAAGGACGATCGAGTATGCGGTCCAAGCTGGATGGTCCTCCGCTGCTTCTTTTATAGGGCTTCTTTCGCTGGCCGGACTTGGAGCCACTGAATCCGGCGTGAACTGTAGTGTCATTGGTGTTATCGCCATTGCTTCGGCGTTTGTGTCTGTTGCGCCGGAGCTTGCCGGTGCTGTTTTTGGCCTTGGACGGGCCCGTTTCGTTGGCTATGTTTGTACTGCCAGCCAGCTAACTATCCTCTCCCACGCAAAAGCGGGTCATAAGTGCCATGAGGGCTTCCATGGACCTCGACTTTTCTTGGCCGAGGTGGCGGGCGAGCCATTCGTCACGAATGCTATGTTTAAAGGCCGCTAGGGTTTCGGCATCCGGACAGTCGACGATTTGATTCTTTTTAGTTAGGAACCTAGTCCAGAATTTCCTGGCTGATTCTCCAGGTTGTTGAACTATGTGACTTAAGTCATCGGCGTCTGGTGGCCGGACATATGTACCTTGGAAGTTGTCCAGGAAGGCTTCTTCCAAGTCCTCCCAGCTGCCGATAGAATTTTCGGGCAGGCTGTTAAGCCAGTGCCGAGCTGGCCCATTGAGTTTTAGTGGGAGGTATTTAATGGCGTGGAGGTCATCTCCTAGAGCCATTTAGATGTGGAGAATAAAATCCTCGATCCATACTGTAGGATCGGTTGTGCCATCATATGATTCGATATTGACGGGCTTGAACCCCTCGGGGAATTCATGATCCAGTACTTCATCTGTGAAGTAGAGAGGGTGTGCGGCGCCTCTATATCGGGCCGCATCGCGGCGTAGCTCTGATGGAGTTCGTCTGCGGCATTCGGCTCGGGCGTGGTTAGGTTTGTCACGTCCGAATAGGTAGCCGTCGTCGTGCCTCGAGGCACGTCCTCGTGATCCGTAGATCGATCTTGCATGTCCTGCTCTGCTGTCCAGGGTCTGTCGGAGGTCGTACGTGTGACCCGAACTCTTCCGTCTTTATTTTTACGGGGCGGTGGGGCGGGCTGCTGTTCGGCCTGAGTAGCCGCTTTATCCCGACCGCGGGGTGGCCGGTCCGCCGCTCTGTCTTGACCATGTGGTGGTCGTTCCGCATTACGCGAGGGAGATATGTGCTCCAGCGCCTCCTCATCGAATTGAGGTAGCGGTCTGCATTTTGGGTAGCGCTTGGCTGGGCGCTTGAGGCCGTATTCTTTGGCTGTCGGGACATCAGTCCATCTGTCGACGAGCAGATCTTGTTCAGCTTGAAGCTGCTACTGTTTCTTTTTCAGGCGCCTTGCAGTGGCAATGAGCTGAAGCTTAAAGCACTCCTGCTCCAGAGGATCCTCGGTCACGATGAAGTCTTCGCTACCGAGGCTTGTCTCCTCCTCGGAGGGTGGACGGTAACTATCGTCCTCCGAGTCATCTTCTATTGCAGGTCCGACAGGGTCTTCATTGTTTTCGGCATCGCCCAGAGTACTATTTTCTCCGGTGCCAGTGTTGCCATCTTTTGAGCGACGAGGCTTAGAACGGCGTTTGGGCCGCCGGCGCTTGGACTGCGTCTCAGAAGGTTTATTCGCATTTGGCTCTTCTTTGTCGTCACCAGATCCTTTAGGTGTATCAACCATGTACACGTCATACGAAGAGGTGGCCGTCCAATGTCCTGTGAATGGCGGGCCTTGGCCTTGCTCCTTGTCGGCATCGTCCTCCATACCGTCGATGTCTTCGGAGCCATAGTCAAGCACGTCGGTTAATTCATCGACAATGGCTATGAAGTGGGTGGCGGGTGGGAAGCAAAATTCCTCGTCATCCACCTCTAGCTCGAACCGAACATAGTTCGGCTGTGTGTCCTCCTCCAAGGACAAGGTCTTTAAAGAGTTTAGCACGTCACCAAAAGGTGAGTGCTGGAAGATGTCCACGGCGCTAAATTTGAAAATCGATAACCGATCCAGCTCGGTGTCCGCAGGCGTACCTGGTCCGGAACTTACAGCCGAAGACGAGTCCGAAGTTCCATTGACGCAAATATTGCAGGATTTCGAGTCCGTGTGTGGCTCCAACGCCACGGACTTTGTGGCCTCGGAGGGCACGATCTGCTTCGGTTCTAAGGCCGTTGCAGCAAGAGGGACCATCTCCTGGATGTGATCCGATGACAGATCTAAGTCATGTTCATCGGGGCGAGGGAGAGCAATCGCTGCGGTCTCAAACCCATTGAAGATCAAGTCTCCACGGGTAATCGCGATGTAGTTCAAGCTTCCAAATCTGACCTGATGGGCAGGGGCGTAGCTATCGACCTGCTCCAGATGGCCAAGCGAGTTGGCCCGCAGTACGAAGCCGCCGAACACAAAAATCTGTCCGGGGAGGAAGGTTTCTCCTTGGACAGCGTCCCTATAGACGATTGAAGGAGCCATCGAACCTTTCATCGACGGCACAGTGGAACTCTCAATGAAAGCACCAATCTCGGTGTTAAAACTGGCGGATCTCGGGTAGGGGGTCCCGAACTATGCGTCTAGGATCGATGGTAACAGGAGACGGGGGACACGATGTTTACCCAGGTTCGGGCCCTCTCTATGGAGGTAATACCCTACTTCCTGCTTGATTGATCCTGATGAATATGAGTATTACAAGAGTTGATCTACCACGAGATCGTAATAGCTAAACCCTAAAAGTCTAGCCTGAATGACTATGGTAATGTGTATCCGACTATCCGGACTACGCTCTCTGGTTTATATAGACACCGGAGAGATCTAGGGTTACATGGAGTCGGTTACATCAGAGGGAATCTTCATAGTTGGTCGCCTAGCTTGCTTTCCACGTCAAGGAGAGTCCAATCCGGACACGGGTACAATCTTCGGCCTTCATGTCTTCACAGCCTATCAGTCTGACCCATGGATAGCAGGCCGGACGCCCGAGGACCCCTTAGTCCAAGACTCCCTCACTCGCATTCCACGCAGGTTTAAATGTACGTTTTTGAATGCGGCAAGGAGGCGGGTATAGCTGGGAGTGCAACGGGTGGCGCCCTGGGCCGGGGCGCCGCTTCAAATGGCGGACGTAGTGAGAGGTCGCGTCTGCCCTGGCCCCCTTGACCGTGGACCTTGACGGTGTACGTCACCTTGTGTACATATCTGAGATGCCACGTGTACCAGATTAATTACTCCAAGTTCGACCACTGTGGTGCTAGGTGCGAGCCGAGGAACACTGTTGGTGACACCCCCTTAATAATATTCCTTGAGACTAGCAAGATGCCCGTGCATTGCACGGAACATCGAGATCTTGTGGGAGAAAAGGATGAACGAGGGAAGGCCTTATATGCAAATGTGGAGAGGAGTGCGGGTAAATTGTCATAGTTTCCTTCCTATTCGTTAGATATAGATCAGAGGGCTTATATTGCAGGATGGCAGGCACACTATCATCACCAACTCTGCTTTTTATAAGAGTAGAAATAAGAGTAGAGATAAATACACTGGTACAGTCATTGGACTTCAGAATAAGCTCAAAACAATCATTGAATACGAGTTACAGTAATTATACGATCACTGGCTCGCCGTAGAGCTCCGTATTTTGTCCAGTTGAGTGGTCAAATTTGTATACGTGGAACCTACTATTACATTGTCATTACTACGTCCTGCTTGTCTCATGGGTCCCACATGTCAACTGATGAAATAAATAAACATGTTAAAAAACAAGGACTATGCGCGCAAACTCTGGAATCTCCGGCTTGCTGATCATGTAGTAGGCTAACTATTTGAATCAATACACTTCAATGCTAATGTACATATCTTTTCTTTTTAAATAATGCCCATGCATGCACACACGGCGCACACCACGTCCGCACACAACACATGGATACCCGTGCATGCCTTCGCGTGCGCCATCTGCAGCTAGGTGGAAGGGGGCTGCGTATGCATGCCGGACGGCCGCACCACATAGCCGGTCGCGTGCTCTGCTCTTCTTGACCCATCGTACAGTACCACCACGACCACCACACACGGCAGCAGTAGCCGGCAAGCCATGAGACCTCTCCACGTGCCACAGCAGCAGCAGCTGATCACACGAGAAGGCAGGCACCCACCATCATGGCCTTCACTGTCCGGTTCATCGTGCTATAGGCAAGCTTGTCCAAAATAGCACCCTGCCGTGCCATCTCTTGCAACACCTCTTTGTCGCTGTTGCTCGACGACCAAATGGAGACGAAGGCAAGGCGGCGACGGCTTCGGCCTTAGAGCACCGGCGGAATGCACAGGCACACACAAGGACATACGGACAATTGGAGCACCGGCCAACCCCTTCATCGCCCTTGACATGCTCATGTTTTTCTTGTGCTCGTTGTCTGCTGCGGCCTACGTGCTCCTGCGTGACATGCTTGGCGACAATGCGCTCCTGCATGGAGTCCTGCTCTCACGTGAACCACTCTTGATCACTGTTGAGTATCATTGTTAGATTAGGAACATAGGATAGACTAGGAAATATTCTGACTTGCCGTATACTCCAAGATGACCATGTACTCCTATATATATGTCCACGAGGCTCAAGCAATACAATCAACTATTCCATCAAATCCCTCTCTACCTTCTAACAATCCCCATGCCGGATCAGCCCCCCGGAGAACCACATTGCCTTGCCACCATGGGTCCACGTCCCTAGCTCCTCTGCATCTTGTGCCTCCTGCCATCGGCCATCTAGTCTGTATCGTCATCATCTGAGTCCTAGAAGACCTCACCCACATCATCATTAGGCATGCAACCGCCTTCATAGACAAAGTGCATAGAAGGAGTAGAGGCGACTAGGGACGCACCACGTCGTGGGCACTCCGTACGTGCTCGTGTGCGTGCAGCGTGCGAGCTTTTCCATCGGTGCTAGCTCTAAGGCCGAGGCTGCAGTCGCCTTAGTCTCCGATTAGTCATTGAGAAACGACGACAAAGAGGTGCTGCAAGAGATGCGTAGGCGCTGTTGTGTGCGAGCTTCGCTGTAGCATGACGAACCGGACGTCGCCGCAGATGGCACACGCCTCCATGCAGCCGAGTGTGTGCGCATGCATGTGTTATTCACGTGCATTCTGTGGCCGAGTGTGTGTCATGCATGTGTTGTGTACGTGCGTTGTGTGCTCCATGCGGTGCGTGTATGTGCATGAGTTAGTGCGTTGGCGTGTGTACATGCATGGCTGCATGCGTCCTGTACATGCGTGGCTTCTTGCGTGGTTATCAATACAAATTTTAAAATATCTTCAACTTAGCATCCTGATGTATCGTCTCTAGTGGTTAGCAAACAGTTCATGTTCTTTTATCTGTTTATAGGTGGGCAGGCGGCAAAAAATAGGGGAAAACGCGCAAGGTTCCTTGCTCCTTCTCGGTCGTCGGGAATATATGTTCTTCCACTCTTTTTTATGTGAGCTTTGTTCATCCTTTTGACAACACGCGAGACATCTAGCATCAAAGTGCACATGTCATGCAAGAAAATGGAGATAATCAGATAAGCAGTGCGTAAGTGAGTCGCGCACTTCGGTGGCACCTACTACGCAATATTTTTCTCCTCGATGGCATGTGAATAGTGCACGTACTCAACGACGGAGCACGGGATGGTAGCCATGACATGGTCAGCCCTTTTTTGGAGAGAGTACGTACGAAATAACTTTGATGTGTTCCATCAACTCGCAGAACGATGAGAAGCTTGCTTACTATGCCTTCTCCCTCGCCAACGCATGCGTGGTGGCTCGCAGCACGAGGAAAAACTTTTGCTTACAAGCGGTGGACGTGCATCAGTTCATTTGGTGTCAGATTGCTAGACTGCAGTACATCATTATTGCTCAACTTCCGGAAGAGTCGAAGAGCCAAGCGCAAGGTCACCTACTAACCTTAGGCTAGCCATAGTGGGAGTAACATAAGTAGGAGTACCTCCTTTTTTATTCTAGAAACAACCACATGCGAATATTGGACGGTAGCACCACAGCAACTGAATCAAAAATTGAAACCAACCAATGAACGTTAGTATCATGTACTCCGTCTATCCATGTATATAGGGCTTAATGCATTTTCCGAGGCTAACTTTGGCCCTATTTGGATCCATGGGTTAGAGTTAGTTTGAGCTAGTTGGGGCTCAAATAGCCCTAAAGTATCCAAACATGAGGGTTAAATTGGAGCAAGTTACCCAAAACCCACCAAAAAAACTATCCCACCCAAGAGTCGCTAACATGTGATGAGTTAACCGACCTCAATAGACGGCAAAAACGCCAGCCCGCCGCACTTTAAGAGAGACGAGTAGCAAGAAGCGATACGGGCAGGTGGATTACTAGAGCTAGGTGTCACACGGAGGCCAAGAAATCTGGTGATAGCGTAGGTTAGCCATGTAGTATGATGTAACTACACTGGGCTGCCATGTTTCGTACTCTTCCGGTGTACTGTGAAGATGATTGGTTGATTTTATATCGCTGAATAATATAAAATATTATGAGTGCAGACGCTCCACCACGAGGTACCTTGCTCCTTCTTGGTCGTCGGGAATCTATGTTCTTCCACTCTTTTTTTACGTGAGTTTTGTTCATCCTTTTGCCATTGCCAACACGTGGGACATCTAGCATCAAGGTGCACGTGTCATGCAAGAAAATGGAGATAAGCAGTGCGTAAGTGAGTCGTGCACTATGATGGCACCTAGTACTACGCAATATTTTTCCTCCTCGATGGCACGTGAATAGTGCACGTACTCAATGACGGAGCACGGGATGGTAGCCATGGACATGGTCGGCCCTTTTTGGAGAGAGTACTAAATACGTATTAACTTTGATAGTGGTAGCCAACGTGGTACTAGTCAATTATTTTGCCAGAGTCAGCTATCAAACCCTTTTTGTGTCTATGACATGGTAGCCACTATCAAAGTTAATACATATTTAGTACTCTCTCCAAAAAGGGCCGACCATGTCCATGGCTACCATCCCGTGCTCCGTCATTGAGTACGTGCACTATTGACGTGCCATCGAGGAGAAAAAATATTGCATAGTACTAGGTGCCATCGAAGTGCATGACTCACTTACGCACTACTTATCTCCATTTTCTTGCATTACACGTGCACCTTGATGCTAGATGTCCCGCGTGTTGGCAAAAGGTTGAACAAAGCTCACGTAAAAAAGAGTGGAAGAACATAGGGCCTGTTTGGTTCCCAGCCTAAGGTTGCCACGTCTAACCTTAGTCATGCCACAACATCTTAGATATGTGTTTGGTTCATTGCCACACTTGTGGCTTGCCACACTTCTCTAGTTATATGGTCCACATGTCATAGGCTCAATTTTTTGCCAAATCTTGCCACACTTGTGGTGGCCATAGCCACACTTTTTCTGGCAGCCACACTTTGCCTAAGGTTAGTTGTGGCAAAGGGGCTGTTTGGTTCTAGGCCTAGCATTGCCACACTTTGCCACACATTTTTGCCAAGCTTGCCTAAGGTTAGTTCATCAAAATGAGAGCCACAAGTTGGCAAGCCTAAGGGAATCTTGCCTTATTTTTTGTGTGTATGCCATGTGGGGTCCAAGTTTGGCTTGACTAAGGTGTGGCTTGAACCAAACACTCACCTCATAGATTCTACGTGGTGTGGCCATGAACCAAACATCCTCATAGATTCCCGACGACCAAGAAGGAGCAAGGAACCTTGCGGTAGAGCGTCTGCACTCATAATATTTTATATTACTCCCTCCGTCCAGGTGAATAAGTCATCTTTGGTTGTGCACCGTGACCAAGAAGGAGGGAAAAACAAGAGAACTTAATGTTTATTTGCTAATTAATAGCATTGCATGCAATGAACTAACCACTGCATGTCGTGTTTGGTAGTCTCGAGACATTGAAAACATGCACGCCCACATCTCTTATTGGTTGATATGTCAAGAAACAAGAAACGAGGTGGGAGTCAATGCACCACGCCTAAGTGTTTTGGGATTATTTGGTTTTCGTAAAGTGACTTATACACCTAGACGAAGGGAGTACCTTGCTCATGCAAATATTAAATGCTTAGAGCCAACCTAATATCCATTCTAAGAGCCAACCTATTATATGAGTATTTTTATGATGACTCTAAGTGAGGTGGCATCTCCTTATAGCCAACAGCCGGCTACATTGGAGCACTCCGGCAAGGTCTAGAGGTTAATTTGAGAACAAGTACCTCAAGGTTAATTTGACAGACATGACTTATAAGTTGACAGAGGTCATATGACCTTTTTTGGAAATGTGTCATAAAGTAACGCGATAGACCTTCTTTCAAGTCAATTAGCATGTGTTCAAAAAATAAAAATTATTAAAAAGTAACACAATAGACCTTCGATTAACATGTGTTCAAAAAAACAAAAAATGTCAAAAATTACAAAACAAAGACCTCGATATTAACTAGACAGATGGGTCACTCCAAAGGTTTATTACCCATCTGTCTAGTTAATGTCGAGTACATGTCCCATCCGGTCACCCATCTCATGACTACTCCAGCCTCAGCACAGTTAACTTGGGAGTTCTGTTAGATGAGCTATCGGTAGCAAAGTTGGTCCTTGCTGATATAGAATGCCTCTTCGTATCATTTATGGCATACCTGGATGGCCACCTGGTGCCGCCCAATAGCCAATGCCACGTCCCCTGCGAATGTAGAAGCTTCCCTCCCCCGTCTAGCTGGTTCGTGTGTTTTCCCCTGTTTTTTGCCGCCTGCCCACCTATAGAACCGCCTTGCGCTGGCCAATTCCTCGCCAAACACCTAGGGAGGCGGTTGAACCAAACAAGTATAACTTGTTTCTAGTGGGTACATTGGGTGTGATAGCTGACTCTAGCAAACTAATTAACTACCACGTTGGCATCGTAAAGCAAAAGCTTCTCCTCGTCCTGCGAGCCACCGCGCGCGCGTGAGCGACAGAAGGGGTCTTACTACTAGTACTACCTTCGTCCTAGTTTAGGCTGGTCATAGTGGGGAGTAACTTAGACTAGTGTCATGCATATGACACTAGTCTAAGTTACTACCTTCATAATGCAAAGTAACATAATAGTAGTATCATAGATGGCTTCATTTATTAGCTCGTAGACTTTGCCACATAAACAAAATTTTCTCGAAGTGCGTTATGTTACTAGCTAAGTTACTCCCACTATGACTAGCCTTATAGGTCCCCTTTGTAGTTTGTGCCAAATTTTGACCAAAGGTTTAACTAACAAAATGTTAATGCATGTCAACAAAAATTATATCGTTGGATTTGTATTTGAACATAGTTTTCAATGATATAATTTTTTGTGAGATGCATGAACATATTGTTAGTTCAATCTATGATAGTAAGCAAAGCTTCTCCTCGTTTGCGAGTAGACAAGACACATCAAAACTAGTGCATTAGTCTTCAAAAATGGTTGACCATGTCCATGGCTACCATCCCGTGCTCCGTCATTTAGTGTGTGCTTCTCGTCGTTCTGCGAGTTGACGGGACTCTTCAAAGTTAATACGTATTTAGTACTCTCTTCAAAAAGGGCTGACCATGTCTATGGCTACCATCTCGTGCTCCGTCGCTGAGGACGTGCACTATTCACGTGCCATCGAGGAGAAAAAATAATGCGTAGTAGGTGCCATCGAAGTGCACGACTCACTTACGCACTACTTATCTGATTATCTCCATTGTCTTGCATGACAGATGCACCTTGATGCTTGATGTCCCGCGCGTTGGCAAAAGGATGAACAAAGCTCACGTAAAAAAAGATTGGAAGAACATAGATTCCCGATGACCGAGAAGGAGCAAGGAACCTCGTGGTGGAGAGCCTGCACTCATAATATTTTATATTATTCAGCGATATAAAGTCAATCAATCATCTTCACAGTAGACCGGAGGAGTACGAAACACTGCAGCCAAGTGTAGTTACATCATAGTGTACATGGCCAACCCATGCTATCACCATATCTCTTGGCCTCCGTGCGACACCTAGCTCTAGTAATCCACCAGCCTGTATCCCTTCTCGCTCCTTGTCTCTCTCAAAGTGCGGCGGGCTGGCGTTTTTGTCGTCTATTGAGGTCGGTTAACTCATCACATGTTAGCGACATGCCAAGAGCATTCTAAAAAAATTACTATACTCTATTGTTATGCCAAGAAGAGCAAGCACTTTGACCGACGGACCAAACGAGACAGGTGTGCCGTGCCGTGAGTGGGTCCAGTTTCTCATTTTGAAATTGTTTGGTGTAGTAGTAACACTTGCTTTCGATTTTTATTCAGTTGTTGTGCTGCTACCGTCCAATATTCGCGTGTGGTTGTTTCTAGAATAAAAAAAGGAGGTACTCCCTCCTTTCCGGTTTATAGGGCTCATGTCAAAAAGTTTGTTCTTCCGTTTTATAACTCTCAATTCTACTATTTACCATCACATGTTCAAATTTCAAGGTGTATTAAATCACTGCATGCAAGGATGAAGAAAAAACTCACCAATGCATGTAGAAGTTCTTGGTCATTAAGTGGTCATGCATGCATGTGGTGTAATTAATGCATCGGTTTACACAAATTTTTGAGAAAAACGAGAGTAGTACTTTTGCAAATTACGGAATAATTTCCACCATTCATCATCTACCTTGCACTAGTGCGCGTCGGTCCTAAACAAACGGTTTTTTACCCCTTTCCGCGACGGCATTTGGAACCGTCGCCAAGTGAGTGTGGGCGATAGGGGGGCCCTTCCCACACGACCCAGAAACCGTAGGGGATAGGGCCCCTACAGTACTCCTACTCGTTTTTGCTCGCATTGCCATCGCATTCGGTATTCTGTGGTGCTACATTTATGATGCGCGGCCCATCACAAACGATTCACTATTATAGAACGTGTATGATGCGCAGCCCATCACAAACGATTCACCGTTAAGATGATTAGTTAATCGTCGTACGAGTGTCGGACAGGATTACGAAACGTCGGACCATCATAACATCATCGTACATGACAACTATCACACACGCTATTCTGTGGTGCAACATTTACGATGGATACTTCATCAAAAACAGTTCATGGTTGCAAATCGTGTACAATAAGGCAACTAACACAAACGTTTAGTTTGCCCGCACCGTTTGTGATATTGTCTGACATCACACACGCTTTGCAAATGGCAACTGTGTGTATGCTTGCACACGTTTCCTCTCTGTGAACCGTCTCGGATTATGGTGCATATCGCAAACGTTTGTGTTTTACCAACCGTGTGTGCCGTAACAACCTGGAGAGCGTAATTTCACCGTAATTTAATTGCTGCTTTTCCAAATTGTACCGGATTTGGATTTGAATTTGAATGTATGCTACAGCTTTATTCATATCCATCAGGTTCAAACAACCAATGCATTAGTCGATTCATAGGTACATATGTTCAAGATTTACCTAAGAACCAAATAAAGAATGATGAACCACAGTTGTATACTTGTACTATTAAAGACAGTAAAGAAAGAGGCGAAATATATTCTGGTTGCTGAACAAGGTGAAGCGGAATGCCCATATTGTGCCCTCCTCCATGCAGAAGGCACACACGACTCTAGTCAAACCCCTTGTGATGGCCGACCGCCCATCCTTCACGGTCTTCATGAAAACATCTAGATAATCATCGTGTTCTGGTAGAAATACTTTAACCTTTGCATGCCCACCAATCATGTAGTTCGAGAGGTAATCTTGAGTAAACTGCTTTGGCAACCACTTCAAAGGAATAAGATTTCAGACATTGTCGTCTAACACAACTCATTATGGGCAGTAAAAAGAAGGCTGCAGAGTTCTTACTTACCATCCTGCAGTTCGATGTTGTCTTGGATAAAGTGTAAACAAATAGTTTAATTGCCATCTTTGGACCCATTTTACTAACAATCTTTATCAGCTTCCTCACTTGATGCTGGTTCATCGATATCTCATTGCCCCATGCGCAGAACGGGTCGAAACGCGGATCTTGACCAATGACATATGTACCTAAAAGCACCAAGTTGATATTAGAAGCTAAACAACAATTGCACAATGATGTAGTACAACACTCTTTTATAATATGTCTATATACATCCGTATGTGGTAGTCCATTTGAAATCTCTAAAAAGACAAATATTTAGGAACGGAGGGAGTATCTTATAACATCCAATATACTCACATATTAGATGAATTAACATCTTATATTATGGGCCGGAAGGAGTTTAGTTCATTCTTACAAATTATCTGCTGCTGTATCCATGGGTTACTGTTAGTTTGATCTAGTTCGAGCTCAAATAGCCCTAAAGTATATCTAAACATGAAGGCAAGTTTGAGCTAGTTGCATCTATAACCCACCCAATAAAACTAGTATCCAACCTAAGAGGTGCTAATTGGAGCTAGTTCTCCTAGTGCATTTATTGTCAATCTAACCCTACCATCCAAACAACTCTTTGGATGGAGTTAGTTCAGGGTTAGTAATGAGCTAGAAACTAACTCTAACCTCTAGCTAAGTTGAGTATCCAAACAGGGTTGTGTTGTTGCTGTTACTGCTGTTGCTCTTCTACGTATATCTAGACATCATTAGAACATTAATGTAACACTCTTCCTTGTTGCTATGTAGCCTAGGATTGCATATTTAGACATTAAGTACAGTGCATGTTGCTATGCAGCCTCAGATATATTACATATGGCCCTAGTTAACCTAAGGAAAAATGGGTTGCAGATATATTCAGTTAAACGTCTGATTCACCGATTAGTCCCTCATCAGCCGCCGGCCTATATGGTACCAGCTACGGATATCCTGAACAGTGAGCAGATATAAGCCATGGGATGAAACTAACCTTGATGGAAAACAACAGTCGTTCCCAAAATTGTCCTGTGTAGGTACATCAAGAAGCATGTGAAGCACAACAGGCTAAACATCAACCAAAATTACACATGGCAGACAAAATAATCTCCAAAAGATAGCTTCAGTGTGCAGGTTTAAGCACGCTAGTAAAGCAAAACAAGTGGAAAGGTGTGCTAACTGCAACAGGCCTAACATTTAACAACAAGCAAACATGGTCATTCAAAATGGTATTGTGCCGGTCTAAGTACACTGGTTATGGTTAAATAAAAATGGAAAGGCATGTTAACTCCAAGATGCAGCAACCAAATGTAGTCATTCATAGTGGTATTGTTGAAACTGGTACTGATGAAATTGAACGGCACAGTTCATACTTGCACATATAGACAATCACGTTGTGAATAACTGGAATAAACAAGGCATACTACGAACAACCAAAGATAGCATTTGAAACTGAACATATGCTAACTACAAACAACCGAACAATCAAAAAACTTTAAAAGAGGCATATGCTAGCTATAATAGGCATAATAGCAAGCAAATATATGCATTCCTATCGCTATGTTTAAAACTGGATTGATGAAATGTACTGCACAGTAAATAATTGCACATATAGAGCATCACATTGTGAACAATTCAAATAAACAAATCATGGGTTTCCTCACTTGTCACAGATGGGCTCGTTCCCCTGGGAAGAGCACGGACCCTGGATGCGCTCCATGTTGTCGCAGATGGGCTCCTTCCCCTTGGAAGAGCACGGCTGTAGGGTGCCCTCCCTGATGTCGCAGATGGGCGCTTTCCCCTTGGAAGAGCAGATGGGCTCTTTCCCCATGGAAGAGCCGGAGAGGTGCCCTCCTCGTGGTCACCGTCGATGATGTCTGACTTGGAAGCTGTGGATCCCAAGCCAGCGTCACAGAACGTGTCCTTCAGAAATGACAAAAGGGGCTCGATGGCGATGTAGAATGGCAAATTGTTGACAGCGAGCCAGAGGAGATCAGCGGCGGGGCCACGGATGATATCGACAGCGGTTGAACCCGAGGGGTTGGGGTGGGCCACTTAACCTGTGACACAGCCCGCCTCAGGGCGTCGCTGTCGATGACCTCGATGTCGTAGCCGGCGGACGAGACATGCCCGCATACTCTAGCCCGCTGCTTGAGTGCCTGCCGCCAGTAATGGTCGTCAGCTTCCTCGGCGACGTCGGGCGAAGAGACCGCTATACACCTCTTTTGGGCCAGTCGCTCCTCGAGCTCCACGGGAAGCGTAGTCGGGATTAGGCTGCGACGCTCTGGAGTACGGGATGGGGATGGGGATGGGGATCTGTGGGAAAGGGGGCGTTTGGCAGGCGTCATCTAAGAAAATCAGGGCGGCCTGGGTATGGAGATTGGTGGGTAAGCTGCACGGGCAAACCGACAGATGTTGACAATGGAGGCCTTGCAGCGGCGGCAGCGGCGGCGGGGACTTTGCTAGGGTTTCGAGCGACGGAAGGGGTGTGTGTGTGTGCGTGGGCGCACGCCCGAGGAGGTTTTGGTGTGTGTGTGTGGGGGGGGGCACGGGGTGTTTGAGGAAATGATGCGGGTACTGAAAATTTTACTATGCGGGAGTCAAACGCGGGAGTGAAATGCTGGGCTATTGAAAAATTTGATGATAGTGCATCGCACACGGTCCGGAGATAACAATCATGTGTTATGAAAAAGAAAAACCCTCGAGGCGGGCAGATATTTTCGATGTAGGCGGGATTTGGAACAAGAAACATCACACGCGGTCCGAAGATAACAAACATGTGTTATGAAACAGAAAAACCCTCGAGGCTGGCAGATATTTTTGAGAGGGGGAGCCTCGTGGAGCCCAATGTACTGTGCGGATGTGTGCGTGACAGGTGCACCGGCGTGGCACACGGTTAGTTTGAGTGAACCATGTCTGTTGCATCATCCGACTTGTCTAATTTCCATAAATTTGGCGAAAAATGACGCGGGAGAGGGTCAGAACACGAACACACTTGCATCTGGACAAAATTTATGTATCAAAAGGGTGGTTTGATTTTCAAATACCAAATGCAATTTTGATGTGGCACCCCTCTTGCAAAACGCACAGTATTGCTTGCCCCCCCTCGTGTCGGCATGAAGGGAATCCTAAGCTATGAATGCATGCCCCCTCCCCCTCAACCGA
Organism: Triticum aestivum; assembly: GCF_018294505.1. Lineage (NCBI taxonomy): Eukaryota > Viridiplantae > Streptophyta > Magnoliopsida > Poales > Poaceae > Triticum > Triticum aestivum. The sequence continues at coordinate 440,269,967 of NC_057814.1, forward strand.
GGTTCACCTAGCAAAGTGTGAAGTAGCTAGCATCCCCCCTCCTCCCTCGTGTCGGCACGAAGGGAATCCTAAGCTATATATGAATGCATGCCCCCGAACCGAGG
>NC_057814.1:440270082-440270427 GCF_018294505.1 Triticum aestivum
ATTTGCACTGGGCCTTTGGTTAATAGGTTAGTCCCAAAAATAATATAAAAGTGTATAATAAAGCCTATTAAACATCCAAAACAGAATATATAATAGCATGGAACAATAAAAAATTATAGATACGTTGGAGACGTATCAGCTAGCAGCCCCCTCCCTCGTGTCGGCACGAAGGGAATCCTAAGCTATGAATGCATCCCCCCCAACCGAGGTTCACCCTAGCAAAGTGCGAAGTAGCTAGCAGCCCCACCTCCCTCGTGTCGGCACGAAGGTAATACTAAGCTATGAATGCATGCCCCCCCAACCGAGGTTCACCTAGCAAAGTGCGAAGTAGCTAGCAGCCCCCTC
>NC_057814.1:440271263-440316263 GCF_018294505.1 Triticum aestivum
CACCTAGCAAAATGCGATGTAGCAACCCCCCTCCCCCCACACACACAATTTCAGTCGGCGGGCAAGAGAGGCATATATCTCACCAAGATGGATCGTAAAATGGACCAAGAATAATCCACCTTGGTCGTACAACCTCTCTCTTGTTGTTGGTCAAAGTGATGGCCGTCCAAGTGACCCCGGAGATGGGCTAGCTCGCAAATAATCACGCAAGTATAGCTAGTCCCCGAAGACAACCACTGCATGCGTGTGGCCCAAACATATGTATGGAGAGGTGTGTTTTTGAGTAACAATGAACAACATTGATGTGGCACCGTGATTTCGAACTAGAAATCCCCACACTGAGTGAGGGTTAGGTTGACGATGCATATGTATGTTACACCACACTTCATGCCAACCACGGGGATTCATATATGCATGCGTGCGTGCATAGTACGTATATGCGCTCAAACTTAATTAGGTCTGAATCTCACCATGACCTATACTATGATAACACGACCCAAATGAAGAATCCGCCATGGTAACCTATCTTGTTGTTGGTCAAGGTGATCATGGATATCCACGCGGGCCTACGAATATATAGGCTTGTCGCCGATAACCACGCGAGGGAGTGTATCATTCGAAGGCATCCACTACATGCATATGTATGGAGGTGATGTGTGCATGCATGTTTGAATACACAACATTGACCTGGCGCGTGTGTCAAAAATCGTACACTAGCTCCCCACACAGAGTGAGATCGGTTCATGATGGTGTCGTTGTACTAGCCACTTCAACTCGATGGGAGGGATTCATGCGTCCACATGCATGTGTGTGTGCTCAAAGTGTATCATGCATGTCATCCGAGAGCAAAAATAATAATCCACTCCTAAGTCAAATTAACCTCTCTTGTTGTCAGGCAAAAAGAAGTGATGGACCAAGCGGGCCCACATATGGAAAGCATCGATATCGCTGATAACCGCTTAAGTGGGTGCGAAAGGACAACCACCATCGCTTTGCATGTGGGCCAAACATATATATGTTGAATACTCAAAATGTACAACTTTGATGTGCCACATGCCTCAAAAACCGTAAACCATGCACCCACACAGAGCGAGGTTCATATCAAGCGTACTACATATGATGGTCCCCTTCCCCCTCTTCACCGCATACTATATGCTCCTGCCGTAATATATGTACAACCCAAAAGAATCCTCATCGATGGTGAAATTAATTAACCTCTCCTGATGTAGGTCAAAGTGATGCATGCATGCATGCATCGACGATGGCCTCGTGGGCCCACCAATGGAAGCATCACACGTGAGTGTCCTAGCTAGGATATATATGCATCTGGCCCAAAAAGGTGTTGTGTGATGTTTGAATAACCAATTTCACAATTTTGATGTGGCACGTGCCTCGGTAACCAAAAATTCCCGACACTGAGTGAGGTGTACTTGTTCACGGACGCATACGTCTAGTATATATGCTAGTCCCCTCCCACCTCTTCGACGTGTACTATATACCACCATAACACAAACAAAAAAGATTCTACCTTGCTGGTCAAATTAACCTCATTGCCGGCTGTTCATCAAAGTGATGGACGACGACCTTGCGGGCCCACAGAATGCGTCACACGCGAGTATCGAGTGCCGTGTAGGACAACCATCGACTGCATGTGGCCAAAACATTTATATTTTAAAGGGTTGTGCAATGTTTTAAATAATGATTTCACGACTTTGATGTGGCACCAGCCAGCCTAACAAAACGGCCAACCCACACGGTGGCTCACAACTCGTAGTGTACTGTGAGCCACCCGCCACCCTAGACGCACACACCCACACACACACCGCGAATCCACTGCAACTACGATGCATGTTAAATTAATTATCCCGCGGTGAACATACATGTTACCAAAGGAGGGACGTTTTAATTTGAAAAAAATCACAGAGATCATTAAGACATTTTAGTACATTGATTGATTGATTTTCTATGGGTATAATGTGCAAATATCAAATTTGAGCTACATGCACACATGACAGTGCACCTAAATGGATTGCAAAAACACATGTGTCTCACTGGGTGCATGTTTACTCCCCGTGCAACAAATTTCAAACATTGAGAATCTTGATTTTTAAATTATAGTACATCCAGAACTTATTTGAAGTTCATGAAACTTATCGTGTTGTCATATGGACACCAATACAAAGTGGCATTGTAATTTTTTTTCTCAAATTTGAGACCAGTTTTGATGTAATGTTTATCTAATTATAGACGGTAGATTATTAATAATTGGGAACCAATATCCCAAACAGATTATTTATTCGAACCGTGAGCGTTAGACCAACAATGGATACATGTCATGCTTCGGTTAAGCAATAAAGCGGCAGCATTAATCATCCAAATAGAAAAACAATATACGTGCCGCCGCGCGACCCGTGTGGCATGCGAGCGGGCGTGAGTTGACGGGACGCATGCGAGCAGGCCGCCGCGCAGGCAGACGGGGAGGCGTGCGTGCAGGTGTGTGAATTGATGGAGGCGTGCTCGCTGCGCAGTGTCATCGGGAGGCGTGCGAGTAGCTGCGTGAAACTTTGGTAGGCATGCCAGCAGTCTGGTGCGCAGGCTCACCGGGAGGCGAGCCATCGGTTTGACTGCCGCCCACCTCTCTCCCACAACTCCCACTACTCCATATTAATGGTGCGCCCGAGCGGCCGCACCCCCCATCCTCGCTACGCACACACAATCCTCTCTCTCCGCTTGCATCCTCGACGCCGCTCTCAGTCCTCAAAGCCGTCAGTGTATGAGGATGCCGCCGAAGCACCCCATCGGAGGGAGTGGCGACGCCGGGGCTGCTAAAGCACCGGTGCACGGCGTGGAGATGGAGACAGAGATTGCCGTCACCGCCGGCGAGTTATCGCTGCACCCTGACGTCATCAACGGCGTCGAGCTTCCATGGCCGGAGGCGGAGTTCCACACCGACTCCGACGACCACTCCGGCGACGACTCCGACGACCACTCCGGCGACGACTCCGACGACGACGGACAGCTGGTTAGTCATCTATACCCATTTATGTGTCAAATAGATCATAGGGTTTCTCTGGTTACTCCTGCCTCCCCCTTTTTGGAATAGATATCATGTGGTTATGTTCTCCCAATCCATGAAATATGAGTAAGTTTCGTTAGATCCGTGTACTGTATTGATTGTTTGAATGGTACAGGTGATAAGTGATTAGTTGTTTCATCTGTGCAAATGATTTCTGCTAGTAATCCAACTAGGGTTAGTGTTCGTGCTAATAATTCCTAGCCAGGACTTGACAATTGATTTTGAATGACCTACATATGTTTGTCACATTATTTTCTTCAAGATTGGTCTGTACATAGACGACTGTGCTTAAAAATCAAACCATAATCTCTGAATATGTATAAATAAATAGCCATAAATTCCTAATCCTACTTCACAGCATGTAATCAGTGATTTGGTGGCAAATTTGTTTTACTATATGTATAGGTGTTGTCTGACGATGTGGACAACGAGGATGAAGATGCCCAGAGGAGGTACAAGAGGCGAATCCTGTGGGAGCTTTATGCGGGAATGCATAACAGGCGTATTAGGACCTGGACCAACGGCTATGGATGCCCATTTTGCAACCACAAGATTCATGACGCGTATCTAAGTGTTCTTGCGCATGCAAGAGGACGGGCCATTGGCTCCTTCAAGCAGAAGTATTCTCGCAGGGTGGCGCACGGCGCGTACCTGGAGAAGCTTCAGGATCATGCCGGCCGCATGTGAGATGAGATGTGGGATGGATCGAACTATGTACACTTGAATATGCTTAATGACGGTTGAACTATGTACTTACGGTTGAACTATGCTTACGTACGTGTATGCTTATTATCTATGTCTGAGTATGTTAAATATTTCTCCAAATTTTGGTAAAAATTACAACGGGGGACCAATAAACCAGGACGGAGGTAGTACGTCAATCACACACGGTTCCCAAAATTGGAACCGTGTGCAATGACTATCATTTTGCCTGCTGCGTCAATCACACACGGTTCGCTCTACCAAACCGTCGCCCCCAAAATTCTTTGTGGGACAGAAAACCCTCACCACCCAATTCAAAAAAGAAAAAGAAAACCCTCACCATCCCCACTCCACAAAAACCCTCACCCCGCCCGCCACCCCCTCGGCCCCTCCGGTACGTTCCCCATTCACACCTGCACAAGCTCCTCCGCGTCTATGCCATGGCACCGCGTATCACGGCGGTAAACACTTAGCTCGACGCCTGCCGCCGCCGCCAGGCTGCCGGCAAAGCCCACAACATTTCGCCACTTCTGCTTGCCGCCGCCTATCGCCATCGACTTTCTCGACGCTACTCGCGGTCGACCCAGCTCCGCTCGGCTGGGGAATCTGTCGTACTGAGTGTTCTTTCTCATGGACGACAAGGTAACTAATTTAACAAGATATTATCTCATCTCTTATCCCGGTTCATCTGCCTCCTTTAATCACCTGGCGGAAATCGCTGCGAATTCATTTTTATTCGAGCTGATTTGAGGGTTTTCTTTCATTCGTAGAATGTATAGTGCGCCGACACTTCTGGACTTGGTGACCGCCTCCAGAGATTCCATCTCATCGTACCACATAACTTGAGGACGCGCGCGGTATGTTCAATCTCACCCTAAATCGGTTGGCATGGCCTACTTTCCTGAACATATTCTAAATATTGCTACCTTTGGATAAAAGGTGCCACATGCACTATATACGTCAAAGGGGATTTTCCCCTCTTCTTTCTATATTAGGCAAATTAATGATGTATTGTTCTTTCGATTACTCTCATATTTCCATGACATCATGTTTTCCCTATCTATTTAATTATAGACTTTTGTCCTTCAATTTCAACTGTTGTACAGTTCTTGCAATTTGGGCCCATATTTGCATGTTACCATATTTTCTTTAACAATCCTACCATTTTCTGCAGGACATCCCTCACTATGCAACAGATTATGTAGTGCGCAATTTTTCCCTTTACATACATCAAGGCTCCCCGAATGTCATACTACACACAAACTATGGATTTAGAATCATTGCTACTGTAAGACTTGATGAACATGGTGACTCCTATTTTGGCACTGGCTTTTGGAATGGAATTGCAAAGTTTTATGTACTGAAAGCTGGCACTAAAATTGCATTGCACATAGAAGGGCCTGGTCATGAGATATATGCTAACTTCCCCGACAAAATCATCCGTCCAGGCTTTGTTCGAAGTAAGTTTTCTTTTCAACTATCTGCATATGTTGACTTACCCAGCAATGTCAAATAAATTGTGTAGTATTTAAGCAACCAATTGTTATTCCCTTATCTTACTATATTCCTACCTAATAACTTCTAGTTACCAATACACTTTTCTATTACCCTGTTTTAACTAAATATTCCCTGTACTCCCATTTCTATCAGAAAGCTCCAATGACAAGGAGACTCCGGAGGTGGAGAACATGGCTACCAACAAGCGGAGGCGGGGCGAGCTAGAACCGCAAGCGACTCCAGCAGGCCTAGACTTAATCAGCATCCTTCCTGATGATATGTTGAGAGTCATCATCTCCCTCCTCCCGATCAAATATGGGGCGCAGACAACCCTCCTTTCCCGGCGGTGGCACCCCCTATGGAACTCCAGCCCTCTCGACCTCATCAACACCCACGAGCTCTGCCATGGCTATCGCAAAATCTTGGATGCAGTCTCCAAGATCCTTGGCAGTCACCTTGGCCCAACCAAAGGCTTTAGAATGGGCAAGTTCCATTCCAACAGCAAGGACCGAGCCAAGCTTGACGACTGGTTCCGATCCCCCGTCCTAGATCAGCTCGAGGAGCTCACTTTTGATGATGGGCATATGCGGTCGCTGCCAACGTCCGCACTCTACCTCGCACCCACGCTGCGCGTCGCCAAGTTCACGAACTGCCATTTCCTGCCCCTTAATGATGCTCCCGCTCTTATTCTACCACGACTGAAGCACCTCGAGCTCGTCGCCGTCTGCCTCTCAAAGGGTGACATGGAGCGCCTGCTCCGTGGCTGTACTGCACTCGAGTACCTTTGTCTTCAGGCGATCAATGGGTTGAGTACCTTCCACATCACCTCCATGACTCTCCGGACTATTTATGTGTGTTGCTGGTACGGCAGGAAGACATCACAAGAAGTGGACCACGGTATGGACATCCAGGACACACCTGCACTTGAGAGATTACTTGTAGTTGATCAAGAAGGTCCAACAAGAATGAATGTCATTTCTGCGCCGAAATTGACAGCGGTGGGCTACTCGTCTGACAAATACTCTGAACTTGTTATTGGATCCACACCCATTCAGGTACAACAGCCGCCTTCTACCTCTCCTTCTACAAATTAACATTATTTCTAATTTTGAAGATGTTTGTTTGTCTCCCATTCAGAAAATGATTCCGACAAGCTTGACCCCGAAACTACGCACAGTGAAGGTCTTGGCACTAGAATCTATCGGGCCCGACCTGGAGCAAGTTGTCAGTTTCCTGAGATGCTTTCCGTTCCTGGAGAAGCTATATATCGAGGTGATGTTCCTTTCCTGTTAAATGTTAAACATAAGGGAGTTCAATTTGTGACACCTTTTTCCAAGTTTACAATGACAATGCACTACGATTTCTGAAGGTTCTTTTGGAGGATTTCAGTACATACATGCCCCCCCCATATTGGTTGCTTGATCCATATGGTTACATTCAATAAGCATTTCTCCTTTGGATTCATCTGTACTAGTTTTCTTAGGGAACTTTTCATCCACTCCAACCTCTTGTGAAGAAGGCTACATTTTTCTAGAATGTAATCAAATGCCCATGTTAATCATGTCAGATCGAAGATGGCATGTTAGTGCATTTTACAAATCCTGCAAACCAAATAGCTAGGCCTATAGTAATGTTCAAAACTGCATGTAGGCACTAACACATTTTCTTCTTTTGCAGATAAGATTAGGCCCAGTGGTGGATAATGTGATACATTAGAACAATCACGTCGAATGCCTAGTTCTGCATCTCTCACAAATTACTTTGAACTCCTATCGAGGAACCTTACCGGAGATTATATTCGCCAGGTTCTTTGTTCTCAGAGCAATGGTGCTGAAGGAAATGAGGTTTGCCCTACATTTATTTCGCAAAAATGAATGGTCTGTTGATCAGCGCCGGCGCCTGCGGCAAAATGGAGTAGGCTCCAAAAATGCTGAATTTCATTTTGGAACTTCGAATGACAGATTAATCGGAAGTCATCGGGTCAACCCCATACATGAATACTCAGTGGCTGACCCCTTTGCAAAAATTGTGAGGTTTCGAAGCCAGACTTAGAAGCGGTGGTATTAGTTTGAACTTCTCTGATACCCATGTTCAGCGCATCAACGCGAGCATTTGCAGCTGATGAGCTGAATTTCATTTCTAATATAAGTTTGAACCTTGTAATCTTCGAATTTGAGCCATATAGCTCTGGAATTTGAACCTTGTAACATTTCGAGCTTTTTTGGTACAATCGTTGAAATGGCATCGTCTGAGATTCGTATATTGCTAGCACTATTTTGACCTTAATATGCATTGGTCTTAGATTTTATTAACCATTCTCGAACCAGTTTACCTTGTCGATCTCACAACACATGATCTATATAGCTAACTCGACTGCGATCTTCGACATTATTGCACGCAGTTGGTTTCTTCCACCGTGTGCACTGTAGAGCGTAGAATTAATTATCACACTCGAGTGTCCATCATTACCCTTCTGTGTAACTTTGACCTCATCACCCAAGGGTAAACTTATGACCGAAGTCATTCCACACACTTCGTTTTTACAAAGCTTTTTGCCAATAAACGCCCACGATTTGTCCCTCTTCTAGCCGACGCATGGCCAAACTAGCCGGGCAGGAAGCTTGCGCAGTAAACAACGCGGTAGCGCGGGAACAAGCTCTTCGAGCCCACGCCTGGGGTGCGGTGTTGTCAAGCATGCACTGGATCCTGGAATCCTCCGCTATGAACGCCGTGACAAGACGTGACGATTATAGGCCGGCCGGCCCCCATTTATTACAGCGGCCATTTAACCTACCCTTGTGTCTTTTCAACCTTTCGATCGCGCGCCACCATTGAAAGAAGCTCACCCACCACAAGAAATTCTTAGAGGGTATCCTGCGCGGTTCCAATGGCGCTCTGAGCGGTTGCCTACGACGAGCAGTAGGTCACCATGCGTGCCGTGGTGGACACCCACATAAGGTTCATGGACCTCTCGGTGGTGGACACCAACGACCCGGTCTGGGCGAAGCACTCCATCCACATCATGGAGTTGTTGCTTGCCGAGGAGAAGTACAAGGTGGTCGGGTTCGACCTCGAGTACACCTGCGCTCGTGTCGGTTCTCATCCCAATTTCGCCATCGCCCAGATGTGCGTGTGCCACCACGTCCTTGTCTACCACTACTGCCTGGCCACAAGGCCTTGCGAGTGTTTCGCCAGGTTTGTCAACAGCCCCCACTACATGTTCGCTATGGTGGACATCACCAATGATGTAAAGGCGCTCGGGAATTCGGGCATCACCTGCTAGAATCTTGTCGACATCCAGGGCAAATACAAGATCAGGGGCAGCAAGGAGCATGAGAAGGACTCGCTGGTTCACGTCGCCGAGGCCATCATCGACCCCTACTACAGAGACATGAAGGATTCATGCAACAAGGACAAGCGTGCCTGGCACTCGGCCTCGATGGAGAAACTCGACAAAGCTCACGTCGTGTACGCGGCCAAGGAGGCGTACACGAGCTACGACATGTACAGGCGGATCATTGACATGAGGAAGTCCCTCCTTCCCCAAAATGGCCAGGGAACCAGCCGGAAGCAGAGCAATGGCAAGCGTCGTCGCAACAATAAGTAGATGATTAGATCCTCGTTTCTCCTACTTTAGTATGCATGTAATTGCTTTCTGTGGTGTGTGGAAATGTTATGTGTGTAGTCACTTGTGTAATTGTATGCATAATTTGGTTATGCAATGCTGTCTTTTAAACTATATATGTTGATGCTGTAGACAGAGCGTAGATGTTGTGCGGACAAAGAAAATCACATCGCACACGGACTAAACAATGGAACCCGTCGGTGATGTTTTCATCAATCACTCACAATTGTATACCAGCAATCGTTTGCTCACAACACACACGGCTTGTTAGCAGTAATCGTCTGTTTTGTTATCGGTCTTCGCACACGTCTCCGATTACAGACTTGTTTGCCTTGTATCACACACATCTTGTTCATTTGAACCGTTTCTGTTCTCATGTCTCAACGCAAACAGTTCATCCGAGTGAACTGCATGTCGTATATCGCACACACCTTTGATCTGGCTGACCGTTTCTTTTGTGTTGCCTCACAAACAGTTCATCCGAGTGAACCGTATGCTGTGTATCGCACACGCCTTCATCTGGCTGCCCGTTTCTTTTGTTCCTCCTCATCGCAAACGGTCCATTGAACTGAACCGTATGCCCTTCATCGCATATGCAAATAAAACATGAACTGTGTTTGATGCATCCGTCATCGCAAACGTTTTGTACATTTCTGACGGTTTTCGTACAACACCATTTGCGATTATTGCATCGCACACAGTTTCTCGAAGGGTCTCTGATCGTAGTGCCGCGTTAGCAGCATCCTGCAGTAGTGTTGGTTGAAGAGATTTTCAAATTAAGCCCGATAAACCAGAATGGAGGGAGTAGTACTTACTATGGGACAGGTGAAGTGATGGTTGCTTCGCCCGAGCAACTTATTACTCTGGGAATATGGGAGTACCAGCGGATTGAACGAACAGGGAAATGATGGTTGCTTCGTCCGAGCAACTTACTGTGGCGAAGGTGTGGCTCTGTGATTTGACTGCTCACTAGTCATTACTACTGCGGCGCAACGACCGGGGTGAATCTTTCCCTGCAGTTGTGCACTCAATATTGCTGCATGGCAGGTGGAGCCGGATGAAGGATGTCCTACATGTCGGCGAAACGAAGTTGAATTTTTTCTGGCATTGCTATCAATCCTTCAGGATTTGTTTATATGTACGCATAATTTTAATGAAATTGTATTGTGATGCTATGAAGGTTTCAACTTTGGTTCCCGCGGGAAAAAAGGTTTCAACTTAGGATTCATGTGTCCTCTTGCCTCAAGATTATCTCGTTACAACATTCCATCAAATACAAATGAAACTACCATGGCTGCTAATGCATCTCAATGGTTCACAGATCAGCGCCAATATTCACATCACAACTGAAGACAAAGTTGTGAGAAGGTGTACAAATAAAGAAAAATATATAATTGATCGATGTTGTTCGTAGGCATGGCTCCATTTCCTGGGCACAGTGTTCATTGGTTGGCTGCTAGTTTCACCCAGCTCTGTAGCCAAAAAAGAGGTGTATGGAGGACACCACAATCCGATCATTTTGTGCAGCTCCACTAAAATCGAGCTGACCATCCTTGTTTGCAAATATATCCAGTCAGTGTGATTGCAATAATAGTGGAACTAGATGATGAAACATAACACACACAAATAGAAGCCGATCACCTCTGCGATCTCTCTTTAGGACTAACTACTTGTTGGAGAAGATTAGGCATGGAGTTGGATGAGGAGGATAGCAAAATGAATCTCCCTTTCTGCAGTCCCATGGAAATGTAAAAATGGTGCCCATGTGACATTTTAGCAGAACTGCACAAAACACTCTTAAGAAAAAAGTGATTTGTGCAGTTCACCAAAAGGTCGCAATAGCAACAAGGTGAAATGGACAGCCCTGTTTGCAAAAGGAGGTAGAAAGGAAACAATTACTGCCCAATAACACGAGTCGAAGACACATACGCCGACAGAAAAGAAGCATATTCCATGTAATAAGGGGAAGATAGCAGCATGGTGGTTTATCAAAAATGGTTTGAGGACGAGATTGCAAGATGGAAAGTATGCTGGCGGAGATACATTTTAAGCAAACAACTAAAGAAGATCGACATGCAGGATTTTCCACATGCAGCAACGTGGGAAGATGGGCAGTGGAGCAAGACCGGAGGAAGCTGTACCTGAGGGTTGTCAAGATGAAACTAGGAGCGCGCCGGCGGCCGGGATCTGCCCATACTGTGGCAGCGAGCAAGTGGCGAAGGCCCTGCGTCGCCGGAGCTTGGTCAGAGAGAACGGCGGGTACGGCAGATCAGGACGTGCTGCCTCAACGCCGTCGAACGAACAGACGATGCACATCCTCCCTTTGTGTCGGCGGATGGGATGCGGCCGGATCACTGACCAACGAAGAGAGAGAGAGGCCACCGCCACCTTGTGTGAGATGGTGTGACGAGAGACAAACCCCGGCTGGCAGGCTCCGTTGTATATATTGGAGCGGATTTTCCATTTTCCCCACGACAATCGTTTCATATTCTGCACGTGCCATTGAGGAATGTATAAATTTATTTAATACTAACGCGTCAAGTCGAACTTTGTTCCTTCTACGCATGGTACACGACCCTCCTTTGAGTAAACAACTGCTACACGTGTCAAATTATCACGTGGGCTGCCTTTTCGTACAGAAACGAACTCCACCGTGTACTCGCGCGGGTGTGGCCGGGAACGAGACGTGAGTACGTGCATGCTGCGTGCACCTCTTCTTTAGGTGCAGGTACGTACGTGGGTGGGTGTGAGAGAGATGGTTTGTGCGAAACAGAGGCAATGTGTCGATGATATCTCAAACAAAAAATGTAACATATGCAATGTGTGTGAAACAGAGTCATGGATATATCATATATAGAGGGAGCGATCCACGAGAAGAGAGTGGAGGGATCATCAGCGTGAGATATCGGTAGAATCAAAAACAGGGATGAAGTGTGTGGTTGCGCGATCGATAAAGATTGCCATCAAATTTGTGCTTGCCCACGTCAAAGATACAGGGCGGTTGGCCTACTGGAATTTGAGAGGGCAGCAGTGCTGTTTTTCTCTATGGCAAGGTTAGATACCTACAATGTTCGAATATCGGTGTGTGTGGGGGGGGAGGGGCAGAGACCTAACTATAGTGAGGTAGATCGACTAGTATATGTGTGGATAAGGAGAGAGACCTAGCTATGTATTGAGGGAGATCAATCTGCATCCATGCATATGTGTAGGAGAGGAATAAGGTTGGGAGAAAGACAAAGGTAGAGTGTCGGAGGGTTGGTGGTGGAGTGGCGTCTCACAAATGGTGGGACAGGCCTCCTAGACAAATGGAGGGTACGAGTGCAATATCAATAAGAGAGGGCCGGGGATGTATCTCTGTCTATGCACGTGCGTGTGAGAGACAGTTCAGGAGGTATGCAAGGATGATGAGGGGAGACGATATGGTTGTGGTAAGCATACGTAACTGCATAGGAAGATCAACCGTCGTGTGTCCGAGAAAGGGAGAGACATAACTAGTGAGGTAAGTCTATCGGTGCATGGGGAAAATTAATTATAGTCGACCTAGCTATATGTAGGGAGATTGGTACGTATACATGCATGCATGTGTTAGAAGCAAATAAGGTCCAGGGAGACAGACTGGGGGAGAGGGTGCGGCTAGGAGGTGGTGCGAGAGGCCTACTATGTCGAGGGGTGAGGAGTGTGCGAGTATGAGATTGATGAAAAGAGGGGCGGGAGTGTGCACCTGCGTGGAACCGTATTGGACATAGGGGGGATGGACGGTGAGAAGAGAAGAGGGGAAGTATGTGTTTGTGGTAGTTACACTTGGCTAGAGAGGTATATCGACCGGTGTGTGCCGGAAAGAAGGAGCTGGGGGCCTACACACACCGTGGGTGAACGACCTAAAGAGAAGTAACGAATGTGCACGATGGAGGGGACGCTGAGGGAGGGTGAGAGGGGGGCGGGCGTGTGCATGCATGATAGAAAGTTAGCGCTAGCTAGCTATAAAGAGAAGAGCATCGTGAAGGTGTAAAAGACGAATAGAGATCATAATTAATTATAAAAAAGTGGATACGGATACTTGAAGAAGATATCATAATGTAGAACATTGATTATAATTCGGGCTAATGTGTTGCTTTTGCAGCTCAGGGCAAAATACTTGTCATAATGTAGGGGGCCGGGGCACTATACTTTGTGTGTTAAACACGGTGTACGTATGGAACTTGGTTTAGATTATGAATATCTAGTTAGTACATCAAATGTACTATTATTTTGAATCAACATCAAGTGTATTCAAAAATTGAATTCGAGTTCATATAGTACACATAGTTCATATCTATCTCTATAGTAATCATGTGGTGTGTTGTTAAGGTAATACACGAATGATGGTTGAAGTTGGCAACAATCATGATTGTAGATTCTTATTGAAATAGAGAAACGAATTCAAATTTAGTTCGAATTGCAGTGGTAGTATAGACATTTGGAATGCAGTAAAATGTTGGTATGAGTAGGTTCCATGCATTAGGCTAGCCATAGTGGTAACATAACCGGTAACATGCACTTGGGACTAGCAAGCATGCTTATGTGGCACATAATTAAACAAGAGAGACGGGATTAGAGTAACATAGGTAGATACCGTATCATGTTAAATGCCATGCTACTTTGTGTCATGCATGGCAATAAATATGACCATCTATGATACTACTTTATGATACTATGCACTATGGAGGTAGTATCATACACTAGTATCATATGCATGTACTAGTATATGATACTCCCCACTATGAGTAGCCTTATACAGCTAGCGAAAAAAATTAATTGGACATAACATGGATTCATAGCTTTGAATAGCATTTGTACAGTAAAACGGGACAAGACTCTCTCTTTGTCTGGTGTGAATTTATTTGGTACGTAAAAGTACAATATTACACGTTAGGCTTGTCCCTAAAATTCAACCCGCGCCTTGTTATATCCCGAAAATTCAAATATCGTGCTCCCAAAACTGGCACCTTCACAACCCGCGCCTTGCTATCCCAAAATTACAACGCGCGTGAAAACTCCCTCCAGCTGACAAATCCCGACACGCGAAATCCCCCTTCTAACCCTGAGCCGAAAGGGCCGCTAGTTCAAATCGGTGGGGGCACTTTTGTAACACACCCTACATTTTGGACAAGCGCGTCCCTAAGTCATGGTTCCCCCTCCCATCGCCTCCTTTTCGCCATTCGAAATCCCAGGCCGCCATAACCTCTCCGCTCCAGCCACGAAACCCCACCCTCCTCTATCCGCCACCTCACTGATGCCCAGCCAGAGCCTCTTCCCCGACGACGTCGTCCACCGCAACAGCTCGACGTCCCTCATCCACCTCCCCGGATGAGGATGCGTCATCCATCTCGTCGTCCAGCCTGTTCAGCTGCCCCATCCTCCACCTCCAAGGAGCTGCTCCGATGTTTGCCTCGTCTATCGCGGCTGCTCCATCCCCACAGCGCCGCCTTAAACCTGCTCCACCAGAACCGCATCATCCTCACCGACTCCTCGGACGAGGCCGAGGCCTACTCGGCGCCACCAAAGAGGTTGTACACTCATCGCATCGCACCTTCTCCATAAATCGACCTCCCAGCGCCGATGCTACTCCATCCCGCACCCCCATAGTGCGGCTACCTCGAAGCCGGCGCCGCAGGCGACATCTCCATGACGTCTCTCCCCCAATGCGAGGCCCCTTCGGCGGCAGCGGCCATACCAGCCGGATCTGCTGCTGCTGCTCCAGGTCTCGCTCGCTCGCGCTGCTGCTCCGGCTCTCACTCGCGCTACTGCTGCTGCTCTCCCCCTCGCTCGTGCGGCTGCTCCGCTCCGATTTAGCTACACTTCAGTTGACTGAATCGACTTCTGGGTCAGTCAATTTTCATGCGGTGGGGGGCTCACTGGAGTTAAGGAAGAACCACCCGCAGCGGGGAGGGCGGCTCGCCGGAGAGGTACCCCACTATCTATCTTAGGGTTCAGGGTGGGGGTAGTGGTGGGGCGGTGACGTGCTGTAGGATCAAAAGTATGTCTAGAAGGGGGTGATTAGACTACTTGACCAAATAAAAATCTAGCCTTCTCCCAATTTTATGTCTTGGCAAATTTTAGCAACTTAGCACAAATCAAGTAATCAACCTACACATGCAATTCTAAGAGTATAGCAGCGGAATGTAAAACAATTGCATATGAAGGTAAAGGGAGGAGTTTGGAGGGAGCAACCGCAATGTCGACACGGAGATTTTTTATCCGTGGTTCCGATTGGTGGTGCTATCGTACATCCACTTTGATGGAGACTTCAACCCACGAAGGGTAACGGTTGCGCGAGTACACGGCGGGCTCCACCCACGAAGGGTCCACGAAGAAGCAACCTTGTCTATCCCACCATGGCCATTGCCCACGAAGGACTTGCCTCACTAGGGTAGATCTTCACGAAGTAGGCGATCTCCTTGCCCGTACAAACTCCTTGGTTCAACTCCACAATCTTGATGGAGGCTCCCAAGTGACACCTAGCCAATCTAGGAGACACCACTCTCCAAAAGGTAATAGATGGTGTGTTGATGATGAACTACTTGCTCTTGTGCTTCAAATGATAGTCTCCCCAACACTCAGCTCTCTCTCATAGGATTGGATTTGGTAGAAAGATGATTTGAGTGGAAAGCAACTTGGGGAAGGCTAGAGTCAAGATTTATGTGGTTGGAATGGAATATCTTGACCTCAACACAAGTGTAGGTGGTTCTCTCTCAGAAAATGTATGTTGGAAGTGTAGGCATGTTCTGATGGCTCTCTCCACGAATGAAGAGTGGGTGGAGGGGTATATATAGCCTCCACACAAAATCTAACCGTTACACACAAATCACCAAACTCGGTGGGACCGAATCAGACAACTCGGTCAGACCGATTTAGTTCAAAATTTGAACGTTACGATTTTTGGTGGGACCGATATGCCAACTCGGTGGGACTGATTTCATTAGGGTTAGGGCATAACATAATCTCGGTGTGACCAATTACACAAACTCGGTGGGACCGATTTTGGTAATAGCCAAACCGAGAGTTGGTCAGGCAAACTCGATGGGACCGATTCGCTCGTCTCGGTGGGACCGAAGCTTTACGAAAAGGAAACGGAGAGTTTGCATTGCAGACTCGGTGGGACCGATCGCTCATCTCGGTTAGACCAAAACGTTATGAAGGGAATTATAGAGTTTGCAATCCCATCTCGGTGAGACCGAGATCCCTATCGGTGAGACCGAAGTGACTAGGGTTTGTGGCAGTGGCTATGTCAAGAGAACTCGGTGGCGCCGGATAGAAAGTTTCAGTGGGGCCGAGTTTGACTTTTGGTTTGGGACATATGTGGATATGAGAAAGTAGTTGAGGGTTTTTGGAGCATATCACTAAGCATTTTCAGCCAGAAACTCATTAATCAACACCTCACCCACTTTTGATAGTATTGGCTTTTCTTATGGACTCAATGTGAGCTTGGATCACTAAAAATAAAATGTAGAGTCTTGTGCTTTGAGCCTTAGCCAATCTTTTGTCCTTAGCATTTTGAGGGGTCCACTTTCTAATCCATGCCATGCCAATCATTGAGCTTTCCTGAAATATTTATCTTGAAATAGTGTTAGCTCAATGAGCGATATGTTGTTAATCATTACCAAAACCACCTAGGGATAGTTGCACTTTCAATCTCTCCCTTTTTGGTAATTGATGACAACATATAGATCAAAGCTTCGACAAATGATAATAAGATTGAAATACATTGTCGCTTTGAGAAGTATGTGTTAAGCAAGAGCTCCCCCTAAATTTGTGCATTATTTAAAATTTGCTTTGGAAGAGTGGATTGGATCAGATATCCAAGCTGATCTTCCTTGCTCTTCAAGAACACTTGAGATGCCTCTTCAGCAGTTGGCATATTTGCAGCTTTCTCTGCCCTTGCCTTCTCTCTTCTCATGTGCTTGCACAGATGTGGGGTCTTCCTCATTCATCACAACAGTATTGTCTTCATAATCAGGATGCAGAGGAAGGTGCTCCTTGTCCAACAAGTATGTACCTGTGCCCATCTTGGAGTTGATGAGCTCCTAAATGTGTGGAGCATACCCACAGCTTCTCTTCTGGTCAGCAGTTGTCCTTTTGATTGTCTCTAAAATCAAACTCATGACCTTGAACTTCTGAGGCACATCAAACAAATGTAGCAAATTGATAGCATGTCCTCCGATCATCTTGTGATCTCCTGACCTGGGTAGCAATGTGTGCCCAAGGATCCAGTTGATGGTAGGCAGACCAGACAACAAGAAGTGTACAGATCCAAGTATGTGAGTCTCCAAAGCCTTATCTGGGATCTCCTTGTACATGTTGGCCATTGAGTTGTGATCCTTCTTCTTGGTGGCATACACATCCAAGTCATCTTCATGTTCTTCAGGGGCATTTATTAACTTGGCCCACTCCTCAACTATGGACTGGTACCTTGTACCCTCAGACATCCATATAATCCTCCCATCTGGATAGAAATGGGCAGTGGAGTAAAACTGCATGATCAGCTCATCATTCCATTTGGTGAGCGTCTGTCCAACAAATGTATCTACTCCACAAGCCATAAAGCTGTCATAGACTCCTGGATAGTGATCTTCATTTTCCTTGACGTACTCCCAGTCCACCCATCTCATGTCACACAATATGGGCTTCTTGTCAAGCAGGATAGTCTCATAGAAATCTTGTTGTTCCTTTGTGTGGAACCTATAATCAACTGATGTTCTCCTCCTCACAGCATAAGGATCTGATTGTCTCCACAATCTCAGTCTTGCATCCTTCCTGATCCTCATATCTTCTGCAACAGGATGTGCATCATTATGGTCAGGGATCTATGGCTTCAACTTCCTCAAGACAAGTGAATCATCTTCTGCTTCTTCAGCATCAGTGTCGGGTGGTTGGTGCGACATATGCCAAGGGATGGCTTATCATTGTGGGAGCCAATAAAACGTCGCCGGTGCCTGGAAACGGGATGAGGCGAAGACATGCACGCCGGCGGATCTTACCCAGGTTCGGGGCTCTCCGAGGAGATAACACCCCTAGTCCTGCTCTGCGGGGTCTCCGCATGATCACTAGATCGATGAAAGGTAGCTACAATCGCTCCTAGAGCTGTTGAGATCAAGGGAGAAGAAGAACAAGGCTAGCTCTTGCTTCTCTCTATCTACGGTGTGTGTGTGTGCTATGCTTAGGAGCAAACTATGTTCCGAGGCCAACCCTCCGCATGGGTGCTCCGGGGGTTTATATAGGCCTACCCCCCGGGGGTACAATGGTAATCCGGCTGGGCTCTGGTCCCAGCCGTCAGTGTCTACGCTCGCCGGCTTCTCCGCCGGCTGGTGGGTCCCGCCGGCTGCCGGCTACTTGGTCGACAGGCCGGCCCCACCGCCTAGGGTCTTGTCGGCGGCTGCTTACTGTAGCCGCGCCTCTGATGACGAGGGCTTTGTCGAGGTAAGCGTGGCTACAGTGGGCCGCCTCGGGGGCTCTCACTGTAGCCTTACCTCGTCTTGTCTCCTTAATGGGGCTCCTGCTTCGAGGAAGGGAGTAGCCGGCTTCTGGAGGCCGGCTACGCTCTTAGCCGACTGGGAAAGGCCGGGCCGCCTTCACGCCTCTCTCTGGCTGAAGGGGCCCGCCGCACGCGGGCCGTACTGGAGTCGGTCGTGGATGACGTCGAGGCCAGCATGGCTACAGTGCCGAGCCGCATGGGAGACGGCTGTCCCGTACGGCCTCCTGCAGCCATGCCCGCCTCGGGCTTTGGGGGTAGTGGACCGCACTGTGGTCACACCCCGTCGTGTCGCCGTTATGTGGGAACAGCTTTGGTGGTTATGGTCTCGGCCGGCTCCTAGGAGTCGGCGTCCTTCTTGGCCGGCTTCTTGGAGTCGGCCACCCCGTAGTCGTCCTGGGGAGGAGTTGGTGAGGCTGGGTCGCCTTCCGGGAGTCGGCTTCAGAGGTAGTCGGCCAGGGAAGGCGGCCCAATGCTCGGAGTGCTTGGAGGCCCGAAGGCCTGATAATTTTTTCAGAAGAACCAGGGGCAGTCGGTTAGGCTACCCGTGGCCATTTACTCCGACAGTAGTCCCCGAAGCTGATTGGGCTTCAAGGTGGAGTGGGGTTTGAGAAGCTCGATCAGCTTCCTATCGTGACAAGCCGGCAGCTGGGAGCCGGCCTTGGTCAGGCGCGCCGCCTGAGTCGAAATCTTCTGGACTCGGAGGGCGGGAGCCCGCTGGCACGTGCATCGAGCCGCGGGCCGGCCACGGGCCGTCGGCGAACCACGTGGCCGGAAAGCCTGCCAGCCCACGCGCGTGACGGGACGTCGCTGCAGAGAGGGGGGCCCGCCACGTCGGTGCCCCGGCCCAGGCGCGGATCCTTTGTATCCCGAAACCGCCCGCACGTCCCGTGCGGCAGTTTCGGCTCGCATTTATGCGCAATAATCGCGAGACGTGGGGGAGTGGGCGTAGTTAATCCCACGTCTCCCCCCCACGTCCGGCCTCTTCGGCCTCGTGAGGCTATAAGTAGGGGGAGGTGGAGGGCGGCAGGTCCTCGCACGCTCCTCCTACTTCCACCGTCTTCTTCCTCTTGCCAGTTCTTGCGACAGCGCCTCGCCGCCGCGTTCTTCCACCGCACGCTCCTCCGCCGCCGTGCTAGCTTTCGCCATGCCTCCCACCGTAGAGCGGCTTGGCGGGGATTGGGACGGCTCCAACGTCCATGACGACCACGTCGACTTCCTCCGCGACACGCGGCGGCTGCCCAGCGCGGACAAAGTGGAGGTCCGCCTCGCGCCGGCGAAGGAAATCAGGCCGGAGCCGCAGGAGGGCGAGCAGGTGGTCTTCCGCTCGCACTTCTTGCGCGGCTTCGGCCTGCCAGTGAGCGCCTTCTTCCACTCCTGGCTCGACTTCTATCAGCTCCAGCCGCACCATCTCACCCCCAACGCGGTGGTGCTGCTGTCCGCCTTCGTCACCCTGTGCGAGGGCTATCTCGGTGTCCTCCCCACCCTTGAGCTCTGGGGGGATTTCTTCCAGTCGAAGCTGGGCACGCGCAGTAAGGGCGTGCCGGCTCATACTGGCGCCTTCATCGCGTCGCGGAGATCGGCTGCCGACAACCCCTTCCCCGTCATCACGCTGATCCAATCGGTGAAGAAGTGGCAGAAGTCGTACTTCTACGTGCGGAACATCGCCCCACGGGGCGACTACATCAACCTGCCGGCTTACGTAGCCGGCCCACCGGCGGGCAGGCTGCCCCAGTGGTCCTTCCGGGCTGTGACGCTGTCGCCGGCGGGAAACGCCGCCATCGCCCGACTGCGGGTGATGGTCCAGTCGGAGGGCCTGACGGGGCCCGACCTTCTGGCCGCGTTCGTCACGCGCCGGGTTCTTCCGCTCCAGAGCCGGCCTCATCTGATCTGTCAGATGAGCGGCCAGCTCGATCCGAGCCGAATGTGCACCAAGGAGATGCCGCGCCATGAGGTCGCCTACATGGTGAACTACCTTGCGAACTGCGAACTCGCCGAAGCGTGGCAGTTCGGCAAGGAGCCGTATAGCCGAGCCAATCCGCCGCCTACGGTATGCTCTCCCAGTGTCTTTTTCTCTCTCTTCGTTGCCGAGTTCCTCTGGGCCGACTCTAACTTAGTCGGCTTGTTCTTTGACAGAGTCCTCTTCTTCGGCCGGCCGGCGGATCAGACACGGAGCGCCGCTTCGTCCCCGACCAGACCGAACATGACCTGGAGGACCCCGACCTGGGGGCGGTCCATATGGACGACGACGTCGAGCCGGGCGGAGGCCAAGCCGGCAGCGGCGCAGGCGGCTCCGGGTTCACTGCCACCTTTGACGACTGGCCGGACGAGGATGAAGCCGAAGCCGTCCCGCGCCGCCAGCCGGCATCTGGACGGGGCGCGGGCTCCTCCGCCGCGCAGCCTGCTCGGGGTGGAGGTCAGAAGCGTCGCGCCGCTCAGGGTTTGTTCGGCAGCCGAACAAAGAAACCCAGAGGCAGGGCGGCGGCCACCAGGCGGGAGGAGGCGGCCGCGAAGGCGGCTCGTTTCCGCAAGGTGGTGAAACAACCGCAGACCGTGTCGGCGTAAGTCCGAATCTTTCTTTGTGTACTCTCTTTCTTTCTTTTCTTTGGTGGTTCTTGAAACCTTTGTCTTTTTCTTCGACGATCAGAGCTCCGTTGTCACTTGAGCGGGCGGCTACCGGCTCCGTCGTCGAGTCGCCAAGGGGCTCTGGGAGCACCACCCGCCGCGTGGACCCCCGCGCCGACCTCCAGGAGGCGACGGAAAGGAACGCGCGGGAGGCGCGGGAGGAGCAGGAGGCACGGGAGGCGGAGGCACGGAAGGCGGCCGCCGCCCAGGCGGAACGGGAGGAGGAGGCGGCGAAGGCACTCGCCGAGGCCGCAGCCAGGGCCCAGGCAGAGGCTGAGGCCGCGGAGGCGGCGGGGAGGTTTTGATGGTCACCCCGTTGCGCGCCATGGCGCCTGGGGACATGGAACCCTCGCCAGGGCGAGCCAGCGGCAACCAGCCGGGGCTGGGGGGAAGCGGCGACGACGTCATCATCTTGGAGGAGGCGCCGGAGCCGACCCCGCCAACTGGGACGGCCCAAGGCGGCCAGCCTGATCCGCCGCCTGCACAGTCGGCGGAGGGCGAGCCGGCCGCGAGGGCTGAGGTGGCGGTCCGGGTGCCGCCGAGCCGGCGCGCGGGGAAGGCCGCGTCGGAGCCGCAGAAGGCTGCGTCGGAGCCACAGCCGGCCGTGGGCTCCAGCTCGTCGGCCCGAGATGCGGAGGCGGCCAGCGCTACCTCGGGGTGGACGCCGGGCGCAGGGACAGCCGTAGTGAACGTGGCCGCACAAGACGTCCGGACCCGGCTCCAAAGCCAAGCCGCGGCGCTGAGGCAGTTCACCGATGAGTTCCTCGCAACGCGGGCGGCCATCCGGGTTAGTACTCCCGTCTTGTTTCTTCTTGACTTTGCTTTTTTCTTGATCTTGATTTCTTCCGTGGGGGCGCGTCAGCGCACCACTGGGTGTAGTCCCCGAGTTCCGAGCCGGCTGCTGAGCAGGCGGCTTGGAACTTCTTGGTGGATTTGCCTTTGCTATTTTTGTTCTCA
Organism: Triticum aestivum; assembly: GCF_018294505.1. Lineage (NCBI taxonomy): Eukaryota > Viridiplantae > Streptophyta > Magnoliopsida > Poales > Poaceae > Triticum > Triticum aestivum. The sequence goes on from NC_057814.1 coordinate 440,293,254, forward strand.
CTTTGGTCTTCTGTCCATCTTGCAGGACTACCACAACCTTCGAGCGGCCGCCTTCAACTCCCAGGCTCGAGAGCTGACTCAAAGACCGCCGATCTTACTGAGAGCCGAGGTACGTGGTTTGTTCATTGTCTCATGTGGGGGCGCGTCAACGCACCCACTGGGTGTAGTCCCCGAGATTCGGGCCGACTGCTGAGCAGTCGGGTCGGATCTTCCTTGACGATTTCTTACTGTTCTTCTTCTTCTTCCGACTTTGCAGCGGCCAACGCCAGTCTGAGGGCACAGCTGGGGGAGTCCCAGACTGCTCTTCGTGCCAAGGATGCCGAGCTCGCCGCCTTGGTGCAGGAGCGCGACCGCCTGGCCAAGAAGTTGGCCGACCAGGAAGAAAGCCACAAGGCGGCACTGAAGGCGGCGCAGGACCGCGAAGCCACTCTCCAGGCCGAGTTCGAGACGGAGGCGGCCGGCTGGGCTGAGGCCAGGCAGACTCTGGTCTCTGGCTATGGCCAGATCGAAGATCTAGTTGACGGTAAGCCGCCTACCTCTCCATCCTTTCTTGTCGTCTGCCACTTTGGCTTGTTTTCTGATTTTGGTGTTCTTTTCTTCCTTTCTTCTTCTTCGCGCAGAGTATTTCCCTGGCTATTCGACTGCCGCCAACCAGACCATCGAGGCCCGTCGCCAGGCGTGGAGGCAAGCTGGCTTTGAAATCTCGCCAACCGCCGGCCGCTCGCTGGAGGAACAGCTTCTGGCGATCCAGGCTCGCATCCAGCCGGCTCACCGGCTGCTCCGCCGGCTTCAGCGTGCCGGGGCGCAGGTCTTGGCCGCCCTCTGGCCCGGCCATGTGGTCCCTCGCACCCCCAGTCGGACCGCCGACTGGCTGGAGGTGGCAGTCGGCCGCTTCGAGGCTTGGAAGGCGTCGGCGGCTCGCTCCGGTGCCAGGCGGGCGCTGGAGTTCGTCAAGGCCTGGTATCCTGGCCTGAACCTGGACCAGCTGGCTACCTGGCAGCAGCAAGCCGACACGGAGCTGGAGCCGGCGCGGCCGGCCATCATTCGGCGGGCTTCGGCGATCGCTGACTACACCGACACCAGCGTCTTCGCCCCCGAGGTGGACGACAATGGAGTCGCCCAGCTGGAAGAGTGGTTCGGGCTGGACCCGGCGTACGGTGAGGACTCGGCGGAGGAGATCGACTCCAGCGACGAGGGCGAGGAGGAGGAGGAGGAGGAGGGTGAAGACGCCGAGCCGGCTGGTGGAGTAGCCGGCCAGCCTCACTCTGACCGCGCCTCCAGCACTACGTCGCGCGCCTCCACGCCTCCTGCCGCAGGTGGTGGTCAAGCCGGGGCCCGCTAGTCGGCCATTCCTTCAGCCGGCGAGGCTGCCTTCACCGACCAGCTCGGCCTCCATGTCGCGCCCTAGTCTGCCGTCTTTTGCTTTTCCTGTCTTGTTACTCTTTAGAACAATGTTTGGTTAAATTCGCACAATTCCACCCACTGGGTGTATTCGAACTTATGTCTGTTGCCGGCCTGTTGGCGGCTTTATGTATATATATGACTTATGCACTTGGCCTTTCCTTGAACTTTTTGCTTTTTGTCCTTCTGCTTTTTCCTTTGCCGCCCTCCCTTGGTTGCCGCCTCCCCAGTCAAACAGTTGCTCTGCAATCTGTAGCCGGGGGAGTTTCTGGCCGGTTGGGGAGGGGGAAGTACTTTAGCTCTGCTGGACTAAAGCTAAGTTTTTTAGGAAGCCGGCCAGCCGGCTGCTCTGGTAGCCTGCAGGCATGTTTGGAGGCCGTCTCTTTGCTATATAGGTTCGTTGTTCCTTAGCCGTTTTTCGTGTGGGCATCCTTTCTGTCTTTCCTCTTGCTAGTCGAACAGTCAGTTCTTTGAGCTGCGACTTTCAACAAGAGAGGACTCGGGAGCCGGCGCACTACTTTTCTGACTTTTAGGAAAAAAAATCGATATAGCTCAAGGCGGCCAGTCCCCGGGCCGACTAGTCGAACCCGGTGCCGGACAAAAATTCAAAATGTAATAATACATTCATGGATATGACACTCGTCATTCATAGATAAATAAAAGGCAGTCCCCGAGTACTGTTCGGGGGGCCTGTTGGTTTGTACTTAATACAAAAGGGGAGCGTGATACATACTGCTTTTCAGCTGTAAAATCGTCTTAGGAGGTTTGCGTTCCATGGTCGCTCCGATTCCTTGCCGGAGTCGTCTCTCTTGTGTGCTCTTGGTTTTTGCGCGTCGATCAAGTAGTAGGAGTCGTTGCCGAGTGCCTTGCTGACGACGAAGGGGCCTTCCCAAGGGGCCGAGAGCTTGTGCTGGCCGGCTGTTCGCTGGATCAACCAGAGCACAAGGTCGCCCTCTTGGAAGGATCTTGGCTTGACCTTGCGGTTGTAGTAGCGGCGCAGCCCTTGCTGGTAGATGGCGGACCGGCTGAGGGCTAACAGCCGGCCTTCTTCCAGTAGGTCGACGCCGTCTTCTCTTGCTTCTTTGGCTTCCTCCTCCGTGTACATGGTGATCCGAGGTGAGTCGAACTCGATGTCTGTTGGGATGACAGCCTCGGCACCGTACACGAGGAAGAATGGAGTGAAGCCGGTTGACTTGTTGGGTGTAGTGCGCAGACTCTAGAGGACAGCCGGCAGCTCTTCGAGCCAGCAGCCGGCCGATCGCTCCAGTGGTACAACCAGTCGGGGCTTGATGCCGAAGAGGATGAGTCCATTTGCTCGCTCGACCTGGCCGTTTGACTACGGGTGGGCAACGGATGCTAAGTCCAGTCGGATGCCCTGCGTCGCGCAGAAACGTGCCAGTGCTCCTTTGGCGAAGTTCGTGTCGTTGTCGGTGATGATGCTGTGCGGCACGCCATACCGAGTAGTGATGTCGGTGATGAATGTCACGGCAGTCGGCCCGTTCAGCTTCTTAATCGGTTTAGCTTCGATCCACTTTGTGAACTTGTCCACGGCGACCAGTAGATGTGTCAGGCCGCCGCGGGCTATCTTGAAAGGGCCCACCATGTCCAGTCCCCAGACGGCAAAAGGCCAAGTAAGGGGAATGGTCTTGAGGGCAGAAGCCGGCAGGTGTTGCTTGGAACTAAAAACTTGACATCCTCTGCAGCTCTTGACTATTTCTTTAGCATCCTCCAAGGCAGTCGGCCAGAAGAAACCATGGCGGAAAGCCTTGGCCACAAGGGATCTTGAGGCTGCGTGGTGGCCGCATTCGCCTTGGTGGATGTCTTTGAGGATTGCCACTCCTTTTTCTGGCTCGACACAACACTGGAAGACTCCAGTGACGCTGCGCTTCACAAGCTCTCTGTTGATTATTGTGTATGCTGCGGCTCGTCGTTGCACTAGTCTTGCTGAGATCTCGCCAGCCGGCAGCTCTCTGTTGACTAGGAACTTGAGGATGGGCTGGGCCCATGAGGGAGCTGTGACTTCTTCTTCTGTTAATGTGGCCACCATGACTCGGGTGGGTGGGTTGGGTGTTGCATTGGAGTCGGCCACCGCTTCTTGTGTCGTTGCAGTCCCCGGGACGACTGCTGCAGTCCCCGGGCCGGGTGCGACTACGGCAGTCCCCGGGCCAGTCGTCGAAGTCCCCGTGCTGCCTGCGGGATTTCTCCAGTCGGATCCGGCTATTTCTGGCGCAGGCGGTACGAAGATAGAATCCGACTTTGGAGACGGCTTGATGGACGGCTTGAGGAGGCGCTGGAGGGAGACGCCAGTCGGTATGGCTTGTCGGGTGGAGCCGATCCGTGCTAGGGCATCTGCTTGGTCGTTGTCGGCCCTTGGCACGTGAAGGAACTCGCACCCTTCGAAGTATCCGCTTATCTGCTGGACGAGGAAACGATAGCTCGCCATGTTCGCATCCTTGGCGTCCCAGTCGCCAGACGACTGCTGGACCACCAAGTCGGAGTCGCCGTAGCACAGGATCCGGCGTATGCCAAGTTCTTTGGCTAGCCGGAGCCCATGTACGAGCGCCTCGTACTCGGCCACGTTGTTGGAGGCGGCGAAGAGGATCTGCAGCGTGTACTTGAGCTTGTCGCCTTTGGGAGAGGTGAGGATGATGCCGGCTCCCAAGCCGGTGCGCATCTTGGACCCGTCAAAGTGCATCCGCCAATGGGTAGAGTCGGGAGCCGGCGGTAAGTACTGGGTCTCGGCCCAGTCGACGAGGAAGTCGGCCAATGCTTGCGACTTGATGGCGGTGCGGGGTTGATAGAAGATCGTGTAGGGCGCCAAGGCAATGACCCATTTGGCCACCCGGCCGGATGCATCCCGGCTGCCTATGATCTCGGCGAGCGGGGCAGTGCACACGACCGTGATGGGGTGCTCTTGGAAGTAGGGCTTCAATTTCTTGGCAGCGAAGTACACCCCATAGGACATCTTTTGGTAGTGCGGGTAGTTTTGCTTTGAGCTGGACAGTACTTCGCTGAGATAGTACACCGGCCTCTGGACCAACTGGGCTCGGCCTTCCTCCGGGCGCTGGACCACAACAACAGTGCTGACGACTCGGCTAGTCGCGGCGATGTAGAGGAGCATGGGCTCCTTCTCAGTCGGCGCTGCCAGGACAGGCGGAGTGGTCAACATTTTCTTCAACTCATGGAAGGCTTGGTCGGCTTGATCATTCCACTCGAAGTGAGTGGACTTCTTCATGAGTTGGTACAAGGGGAGAGCCTTTTCTCCTAGTCGGCTGATAAAACGATTCAGGGAGGCTAAGCAGCCAGTGAACTTCTGCACATCTCGCAGCTTGGTGGGAATCTCCATCCTCTCGATGGCCTTGATCTTGACAGGGTTGCACTCAATGCCGCGTTCAGAGACCAGGAAGCCTAGCAGCCGGCCGGCTGGCACTCCGAACACACACTTCTCGGGATTGAGCTTGATTTGGAATCGGCGCAAGTTGGCAAATGTTTCTTTCAGGTCTTCCAGCAAGGTACCGCGCTTCTCTGTCTTCACCACAATGTCGTCTACGTAGACGTGGGCATTTCTACCGAGTTGTTTCAAGAGGCATTTCTGCATGCAACGCTGAAAAGTGGCACCAGCATTTCTCAAGCCGAATGTCATTGTCAGGTAGCAGAAAGCTCCAAAGGGTGTGATGAAGGCAGTCTTCAGGCGGTCAGCTGGGTCCAACTTGATCTGGTGATACCCTGAGTATGCATCCAAAAAACTTAACAGCTCGCATCCGGCTGTGGAGTCTATCACTTGGTCAATCCGTGGCAGGGCAAACGGATCCTTTGGGCAGGCCTTGTTCAGACTAGTGTAGTCTATACACATACGCCACTTGTTATTCTTCTTCAGAACCAGAACTGGGTTGGCAAGCCACTCTGGAAAGAACACTTCCATGATAAAGCCGGCTGCAAGGAGCCGGGCTATCTCTTCTCCCACAATTCTTCGCTTCTCTTCTGACAGTCGGCGGAGGGGCTGCTTGACCGGCTTCGCTTCATCTCGGACATGTAATTTGTGCTCGGCGAAATCCTTCGGGACACCCAGCATGTCCTTTGGGGACCATGCAAAGATGTCTCGATTCTCGCGGAGGAAGTCGACGAGCTCGCCTTCCTATTTGCTGTCCAAGCTCGCCCCAATGACAACGAACCTCTCCGGGTGCTCCGGGTCCAGAGGTATCTTCTTCGTCTCTTTTGTAGGCTGGAAGGAGCCCTGCGCATCACAATCCTTGGGGTTGGGGGACAGGGCCGGCTGCTTGCCGGCCATGGCCACGACCCGTTCCAACATCTTCTTCTCTTCTGCCACCACGAGGGACTCGGCCAGCCGGCTACTGGTCATGGCGCACTCGATGGACTTCTTGTAGTTGCCGGCTACCGTGATGATCCCCTTCGAGCTCGGCATCTTCATGTTCAGGTAGGCGTAGTGGGGCACAGCCATGAACTTGGCCAAGGCAGGTCGGCCAAGCAATGCATGATAGGGGCTCTCCAAATCCACTACCTCGAACCATATTGCTTCCCGGCGAAAATGATCTTTGTCTCCGAAGAGAGCATCCATTTTGATCTTGCCGATTGGAGAGCAGGACAGGCCGGGTACGATACCATGGAAGACGGTGCGGCTCGGCATGAGCTGCTTCGCTTTGATGTTCAGCTTTTCCATGGTATCGCGGTACAGTATGTTGATACTGCTTCCGCCGTCTATCAAGACGCGGGAAAATATGGCAGCTCGCCTCTCCGTCGTGAGGGTGACATCCGAGACCATTGCATAGGAGCCAGGCGAAGGCATCACCTCTGGGTGGTCGGCCTGGCTCCATCTGATTGGCTTTTCTGACCAATGCATGAACTCGGGAGTGCTAGTGGTGACTGCATTCACTTCTTGGTGCTGCCGGCGTCGGCTGCGCTTGTCGTCGGCTTGACTTGTGAAGACGACGTAGGCGGCGTGCTCTTCAGGGAATTCGTCTTGGATGGCGCCGACTGCCGGTCGAGCCGCCGGCTGCTGAGGGGCTGGAGGTGGCGGGCCGGGAGGCGGAGGCGGCTGCATTCCCTCGCCCTTGGTGATGCGGGTGAGCCAGTGGCATTTCCAGGTTGTGTGGTTGGACGGCTTCGCGCCGCTATGGAACTTGCAGGGGGCATCGAGTGCTTGTTCGTAGGAGAAAGACGGCTGTTCTTCTTGGGAGCGGGCCGTTCTTCAGGCTGCTCGTCTTCAACTGTGGCCACCTGCCGACTGGAGGAAGTCGGCATGGGGCCCTTGCGCTTGTGGTCGTTCTGGTAGGGGCGCCGATTAGGGTCGCCAGCCGGCGTTTTGGGAGCCGGAGCAAGTACTTTCCCCGAGGCGTCCACTCGGAGCTCGGTCTTCATTGAGGAGTCGGCGGTGGCGTATTTGTCGGCGATGACCAGCAATTCATCGAGGGTAGCCGGCTCGTCGCAGAGGAGTCGGTGCTTGAGGAGGGTGCCCTCTCGGCACCCGGCGGTAAAGTACTCGATGGCCTGGACCTCGTGCACTCCCTCGCAGGAGTTGCGGAGCTCGGCGGTCGACTTGTTGGGACTTGGACGCAGAGGGAGAGCTGGCGAGGCTTGGGAGGCCGCTTGTAGGTGCTGGTGAAGTTGCGGACGAAGACTTCGGTGAAGTCCAGCCAACTGTTGATGCTGTAGGGCTTGAGGCTGTTGAGCCATGTGCGCGCCGTGCCTTGCAGCATGAGGGGGACGTACTTCACGGCGACGCGCCGATTGCCGTTGGCTATGCTGACGGCCGTGGAGTAGTCGATGAGCCAATCTTCCGGCTTCACCAAGCCGTTGTACTTGGGCGTGTCTCTGGGGAGCGAGAACCCTTTGGGGAAGGGCTCGTCGCGGATGCGGGGGCCAAAGCATGGCGGGCCGACATCGTCTTCTTCTTCTAGTGCCAAGGATCGAGCAAGGCGGTCGATCCTGTGGCGGGCGTCGCTCTCGCCGACTCCTTCTCGGCGGCCGAGTCGGTCGCCAAGAGTCGGATGTGTGATAGACGGCGGTTGGCGAGATTTCCTTGGTGCTCTACAGCTCGAGGGCGGCCATCCGCGTCGCGCTCGATGGTGATGCGAGTCCGGCTGCGGCTGGCAGCCGGCTCCTTGTCTTTCTTCTGGCGCGCGCCGCTCGCACTCGGCGAGCGGGACGTCGCGGCGTGCTCCCGGCGCGGGGGATGACTATCAGCACGGGCGCCGGCTTCGTGCCGTTCTGCAGCCGCGTCGAGCAGCTGTTGGATCCGTCTCGTCATGTAGGGGAGCTCGTCGGCTCCCAGCCCATTGAGCTCTTCTGCAGCCGCCTGAGCGGCTCGCAGATTCTCGAGCGGGGTGGTGTAGACGGGGCGATCCGCGCCCAGCATGCTGGCGACGGCTGCGCCGCGCTTCTGGACGAAGCCGGCTCGGCTCGGGCCGCTAGGCAGCGGCGTGCCGAAGGCGGCGCGGTCGACTTCGCGCTGGTGGGCCTCGGTGAGGCGTCTCATCGAGGCTATCTTCTGGCCCTCCATGATGAGGGCAAGGCGGCGTGCCTCCAGGGTCTCGGCGTCGGCGTCGGCCGGGATGGGGACGGAGAGGTCGTGCATCGCCGCTTGCTGAGCGTCGCGGGCATTCTCGCCCGAGTTGGAGACGTGGCTGATGACCAGCACTTCGGTGACAGCGCTGCTGCCGCTGTCAGCTCGAGGGAGGGGGTCGTCGAAGACCACCACGTCGGAGGGGTAGGCGTCAAGCGACGCGGTGTCGGAGTCGATGAGCATCGGGTCGGTGGAGCCGACCGACTCCATGTCCACAGCAGGCTCGCTGGAGACGAGAAGTTGGTCGAGGAGGCTGACGAGGCGGCTCTCGGGGTAGTCGGTGCCTGCGTCGGACGCAGGCTCGTCGGAGATGCGAGTCTCGCCGAGCAGATCGGCGAGGCGGCTCGCTGCGCAGGCGTCGTCGACGCCTTGCAGCGCGTCGAGGCAAACGCCATCGGGCGCAGCAGGCTGGCTGCGCTCGCGGGGGAGGAAGAGGGTTCCCGTCCAGAACAGGTCTCCGGACAACGGTGCACCTGGCCCCACGGTGGGCGCCAAATGTCGGGTGGTTGGTGCGACATATGCCAAGGGATGGCTTATCATTGTGGGAGCCAATAAAACGTCGCCGGTGCCTGGAAACGGGATGAGGCGAAGACATGCACGCCGGCGGATCTTACCCAGGTTCGGGGCTCTCCGAGGAGATAACACCCCTAGTCCTGCTCTGCGGGGTCTCCGCATGATCACTAGATCGATGAAAGGTAGCTACAATCGCTCCTAGAGCTGTTGAGATCAAGGGAGAAGAAGAACAAGGCTAGCTCTTGCTTCTCTCTATCTACGGTGTGTGTGTGTGCTATGCTTAGGAGCAAACTATGCTCCGAGGCCAACCCTTCGCATGGGTGCTCCGGGGGGTTTATATAGGCCTACCCCCCGGGGGTACAATGGTAATCCGGCTGGGCTCTGGTCCCAGCCGTCAGTGTCTACGCTCGCCGGCTTCTCCGCCGGCTGCTGGGTCCCGCCGGCTGGTGGGTCCCGCCGGCTGCCGGCTACTTGGTCGACAGGCCGGCCCCACCGCCTAGGGTCTTGTCGGCGGCTGCTTACTGTAGCCGCGCCTCTAATGACGAGGGCTTTGTCGAGGTAAGCGTGGCTACAGTGGGCCGCCTCGGGGGCTCTCACTGTAGCCTTACCTCGTCTTGTCTCCTTAATGGGGCTCCTGCTTCGATGAAGGGAGTAGCCGGCTTCTGGAGGCCGGCTACGCTCTTGGCCGACTGGGAAAGGCCGGGCCGCCTTCACGCCTCTCTCTGGCTGAAGGGGCCCGCCGCCCGCGGGCCGTACTGGAGTCGGTCGTGGATGACGTCGAGGCCAGCATGGCTACAGTGCCGAGCCGCACGGGAGACGGCTGTCCCGTACGGCCTCCTGTAGCCATGCCCGCCTCGGGCTTTGGTGGTAGTGGGCCGCACTGTGGCCACACCCCATCGTGTCGCCGTTATGTGGGAACAGCTTTGGTGGTTATGGTCTCGGCCGGCTCCTAGGAGTCGGCGTCCTTCTTGGCCGGCTTCTTGGAGTCGGCCACCCCGTAGTCGTCCTGGGGAGCAGTTGGTGAGGCTGGGTCGCCTTCCGGGAGTCGGCTTCAGAGGTAGCCGGCCAGGGAAGGCGGCGCAATGCTCGGAGTGCTTGGAGGCCCGAAGGCCTGATAATTTTTTCAGAAGAACCAGGGGCAGTCGGTTAGGCTACCCGTGGCCATTTACTCCGACAATCAGGCACTGGGGCCTTGTTCTTCTCCTCAGCTGGAATACTTCTGGTGTTCCTCTTGGGTTTTGGGGGCTTCTGAGTTTGAGCTTTGGGAGCTGTTTTGGGGTTTGATGGAGCAGCCCCTGATCTGATTGCATCTCCCATAAGCTTCTGAGCTTTGGGTGCTGGTGCAGCATCCTCTTCCTCTTCCTCTTCAGATGGATCTCTCATCATGGAGGGCTTGCCAATGACTCTGGCAATGGTCTTCTTGACCCTTTCTTTCCTCTTCTTGCCTTCACCTCCATCTTTGGGTTCAAAAGTGAACTCCATTGTATCTTGAGTAGAGGCTCTAGCCTTAGACATAGGAACTCTTCTTGCTGGAGCCTTTGTTGCAGCAGCTGTGTCATATTCCTTTTTCAGCACCTTTTTCCTTGAAGTGGCCTCATCCTCAACAGCCACATAATCCTCATCCTCAGAATCTAAGGTTCTCTTCTTCCTGGTCCTGGTGGCTGCCTTTGGCAAGTTGCTTGGAGTGCTCCTGCTGCCATCATCAGAAGTACTAGAGGGATCTGAGCCCTCACTCATCTGCACATGTTCCTCTGACCTATTCTGGCTGTCACTTTGATCAGACATCTTGCAGGAAAACTGTCAGCAGAACCTGTGAATAGGTTATAGATGAGGTAGAGTAGATGAGCATCACAGAGTACAGAGGTTTTGCAAAACAAAGTGAGTCAAAAATCTTAGTTTTAGTTCTCTACAGAAGTGATCTCGGAGCTACCGAATTGACAAACTCGGTGATACGGAAGCAACATTTGGAACCTAAACTAGTGAATTTGGTTGGGTGAGTCATAGTTCGGTGGCACCGAGGTTGCTAGGGTTTCACGGAATCTTGAACTCGGTCACACCGATTTGCACGTTTTGGTCAGACCGAAAAGCGCATGTGCAATGGCCTAAGCCGAATCGGTGAGACTGATTTCTACATTTCGGTCGGTCCGAGATGAGTTCTACGGAGAGCTAACCCTAAAATTTTCGAATCAATCTAGACCTAAGGAAGTTTTCCCTGGATAGATTAATCTCATTCGTGGCAAGAAACATGGCATTGTCCTTGTGCTAGGAATCGGAGTAAAAAGACAGCACAAGGGGTCGAACACTTACCCTAGAACAGCGAGTGTTCGCTACGGCGGCGACGGTGGAGTAGATTCTGTCAACGGTGGCAGAATCCAATGGCGGGAGGTCGTTGGCGGCGAGGAGACGATCCGGAGACCCGAGGAGGCAGAGCAGGACACGCGTGGGCTGAGAGAGTTCGAAGAAATTTTCAATGTCTCACCCGTGGGTATTTATATCCCGACCCTGTCGGTGTGACCGAGTGGAACAACTCGGTGGCACCAAGATTGCAGAATAACAAGCGGTTGCTGCAACTTGGTGTGACCAAATTCTTCAAATCGGTTGCACCGAGATGAAAACCTAGATCAACTTAGTGAACTCGGTTTGACCGAAATGGATTTCTCAGTCAGACCGAAATGCACAAAGAGGTTTTGGAAGTTTAAATCTATGACGAATCGGGGACTCCGAGTGCTCCTCACACAGAGTGGTTCGAATCTGACATGATCAAACTTTGTGATGTAGCATTACTAGAGTTTGAGACGAGAAAAGCATAGATAGCTAGAGGGAGTTCTTAGGCATTCCTGTCCATCCATTGGGCAAAAGAAAAACCAAACAAACAAAACAATAAATGGATGTCCTCGAATGAGTAAAATATGCATCCAACATGCTCACACAATAAAATGACAAATGAAATATGTGACAAAGCATGCACAATCACTCTAGCATCTATCAAGCAATTCGGCGATGACTAGGTCATCTATATATGAGTATATTGACTTATGAGTCAAATGAGAACATTTGATCATAGGTCATACTCATCGTTTAAGCACAAGTGGGGTTGCCACTTTTACATAAAGCATTGTTGTGTTCACATCATTAGAGTTGCTTTAGCTCAATTGATTAGAGTAAAGCTCCCCCTAGATGTGATATCCCCCCTAAGAGGGATGAACTAACCTTGTGTTTTGTCGATGATGAATTCATGCAGGTGTTGAAGATGTGGATGCTCAATGTTGATGTAGATCATTCGGAGCAATCCTTCGGAGTGATTTGCACTTTGAATACCTACACGGGTTAGTCCCACAAGGAACAAACAAGGATATCCATAGACATAGAGTGATGTTCACATGAGATGATGTCCATGAATGCATTAGGTTACCTTGTCCCTTGTCTTACCAAAAATAGGGTTTGTGACTCCTTGAACTAGTGCAAGATGTGAAAGTTGTTTGCACTTGTCCTCGCCAAAATGATGAGAGTGAAGTATGTTGGCGGAGTCACCCTCAAGAACTCTCTAGTTCTTCTTCTTAGGGATCCACACCATCTTGATGGGAATCCTTGGAGTTGTAGTCGTACTTGATGAAGTGGAACTTGATGTAGTCTTGGGAACCCACTTGACCAAGGCTTTAGCAGCTTCTTCAAATGCATCAATTTCCTCTTGAAGCTTGTCCTTGCCTTTTTGCTTGTGGTCTTGTGGTGGAAGATCATCTTGAGCTTGTGTTCCTTGGAAAAAAGTAGAATCATACGTCTCTTGTTGAGGAACAAACTTTGTCTTGGGGTATTGATCTTATTCCCACTCAACTCCATTGGCATTGAACTTTCGTCCAAAACCAACACCTTGATTCTTCCGGTGTCTTCCTTGCTTGCGTACAATTTCCTCAAATTGCTTACTGATGGCAAGACTCTTGTAAACACCCTTCTCTATAATTCCCTTCAATAAGCTATTTTCTTGCTCAAGTGTAACTTGGCTAAGAGAATCATTAGTGGAATCAAGAGAACTACTAGAAGCAACAACATTGGATTTAGCATGATTGTTGTTACTACAAGAGGAAGAATATATCTTGTTCTTATTGCTAGATTTAACTTGTGGCATGTAAGTAGACAAGAGTAAACGCTTGGCAATGTAAGAAGACTTTTCTTGCGAGGATCATCATTGATTGCTTTTAATAACTCATGCTCTTGCTCAAGGTTGAGCTTTTCAAAGCGTAGCTTATCATGAGTCTTTAAAAGTTCTCGATGATCTTCCAAGGTAGTTTCATGAGCTAACTTAAGAGTGTTTAGTTCTTTAGTTAGACGCTCAATCTTCTCCTTATCATTGTCATTCGTTTTATCTTGATTATCATGATTAATAGAAATTTCATCATAGTTCTCATAACTAGAGTTGTCAACGAGTAAATCATCATCTCCTAGCAAATCATCTTCATCACTATTGAAATCAACATACTCGGGGTGTGTTACCTTTGGACCTTTAGCCATGAAGCATCTTCCAATTCCTTCATTTGGTGAGTCAAATATGTCGTAGGAGTTGGATGACACAAGAGCTAGACTGGCAACACCTTCATCTTGAGTATATTCCGAGACGGAGTGATAACTTCTTTCGGAATGATGGTCGGAGTCGGAGCCGGATACCCATTCACCAACATGAGCTTGATGTCTTGTTTTTGTGTAGCTCTTTGATGATTTGTCCTTCCTCTCAGAATCCTTGCTTCTCCGAGAGGGTCTTCGTTCATAACGATCATCTCTACTCCTTCTCTCTCTAGGTAGTGATTCTTCTCTTCTACTTCTTCTCTTGGGAGAATCTTCTCTTCTTTTGTAGGGAGTCGTACACTCATTGGAGTAGTGTCCGGGTCTTCCACAATTGTAGCAATTTCGTTCACGACTTGAAGAACCTTTGTCATTGTAGGACCTTGACTTGAAACTTCTTTCCTTGCTTCTACTCTTGTAGAACTTGTTGAAGTTTTTCACCATTAGGCTCAATTCTTCATTAAAGGTTTGTTTCTCACTTGATGATGTGGGAGCATCACATGAGGCTTTGTAAGAACCACTTGACTCGTTGTGAAGCTCTTCCTTATCCTTGAGTGACATCTCATGAGCAACAATTCTTCCAATGACTTCCGCTGGCTTGAGATCTTTGTAATTGGGTATCATTTGGATCAATGTGCACACGGTATCATATTTTCCATCCAAGGCTCTTAGAATCTTCTTGATCATGAATTTATCGGTCATCTCTTCACTTCCTAAGCAGGCAATCTCATTTGTGATGAGAGCAAGCCTAGAGTACATTTCAGCAACAGCTTCACCATCCTTCATTTTGAACTTGTCAAGTTGACTTTGAAGCGCATCCAATTTGGATTCCTTGACGGAGTCGGTACCTTCGTGCATATCAATCAAAGTATCCCAAATTTCCTTTGCATTCTCAAGACGGCTGATTTTGTTGAATTCTTCGGGGCACAATCCGTTGAAGAGGATATCACAAGCTTGAGCTTTGTATTGTAGCATCTGCAACTCTTCCGCGGTAGCTTCACGGTTCGGTTCTCTCCCATCAAAGAATTCACCTTGCAAGCCAATACACACAATGGCCCAAACGGCGGGGTCATGTCCAAGAATATGCATTTTCATCTTATGCTTCCAACTAGCAAAATTAGTGCCATCAAAGTAAGGATCTCTATGGTGGTAATTTCCCTCGCTAGACGCCATACTCTCCTAGGTTGTGAAACCAAGGCTATGATCACCAAAAGCTATGGAAATCAAAGCAAATGGAGACCAAAGCTCTTATAACAATTGTACGATCGAAAGTATGTCTAGAGGGGGGGTGAATAGACTACTTGACCAAATAAAAATCTAGCCTTTTCCCAATTTGAAGTCTTGGTAGATTTTAGTAACTTAGCACAAATCAAGTAATCAACCTACACATGCAATTCTAAGAGTATAGCAGCGGAATGTAAAACAATTGCATATGAAGGTAAAGGGAGGAGTTTGGAGGGAGCAAACGGAATGTAGACACGGAGATTTTTTATCCATGGTTCTGATAGGTGGTGCTATCGTACATCCACGTTGATGGAGACTTCAACCCACAAAGGGTAACGGTTGCGTGAGTCCACGGAGGGCTTCACCCACGAAGGGTCCACGAAGAAGTAACCTTGTCTATCCCACCTTGGTCATCGCCCACGAAGGACTTGCCTCACTAGGGTAGAACTTCACGAAGTAGGCGATCTCCTTGCCCGTACAAACTCCTTGGTTCAACTCCACAATCTTGACGGAGGCTCCCAAGTGACACCTAGCCAATCTAGGAGACACCACTCTCCAAAAGGTAATAGATGGTGTGTTGATGATGAACTCCTTGCTCTTGTGCTTCAAATGATAGTCTCCCCAACACTCAGCTCTCTCTCATAGGATTGGATTTGGTAGAAAGATGATTTGAGTGGAAAGCAACTTGGGGAAGGCTAGAGATCAAGATTTATGTGGTTGGAATGGAATATCTTGACCTCAACACAAGTGTAGGTGGTTCTCTCTCAGAAAATGTATGTTGGAAGTGTAGGCATGTTCTGATGGCTCTCTCCACTAATGAAGAGTGGGTGGAGGGGTATATATAGCCTCCACACAAAATCTAACCGTTACACACAAATCACCAAACTCGGTGGGACCGAATCAGACAACTCGGTCAGACCGATTTAGTTCAAAATGTGAATGTTAGGATTTTCGGTGGGACCAATATGCCAACTTGGTGGGACCGATTTCATTAGGGTTAGGGCATAACGTAATCTCGGTGTGACCGATTACACAAACTCGGTGGGACCGATTTTGGTAATAGCCAAACAGAGAGTTGGTCAGGCAAACTCGGTGGGACCGATTCGCTCGTCTCGGTGGGACCGAAGCGTTACGAAAAGGAAACAGAGAGTTTGCATTGCAGAATCGGTGGGACCGATCGCTCATCTTGGTTAGACCGAAAAGTTACGAAGGGAAACAGAGAGTTTGCAATCCCATCTCGGTGAGACCGAGATCCCTATCGGCGAGACCGAAGTGACTAGGGTTTGTGGCAGTGGCTATGTCAAGAGAACTCGGTGGCGCCGGATAGAAAGTTTCGGTGGGGCCGAGTTTGACTTTTGGTTTGGGACATATGTGGATATGAGAAAGTAGTTGAGGGTTTTTGGAGCATATCACTAAGCATTTTGAGCAAGAAACTCATTAAGCAACACCTCACCCCCTTTTGATAGTATTGGCTTTTCTTATGGACTCAATGTGATATTGGATCACTAAAAATAAAATGTAGAGTCTTGTGCTTTGAGCTTGAGCCAATTTTTTGTCCTTAGCATTTTGAGGGGTCCACTTTCTAATCCATGCCATGCCAATCATTGAGCTTTCCTGAAATATTTATCTTGAAATAGTGTTAGCTCAGTGAGCTATATGTTGTTAATCATTACCAAAACCACCCAGGGATAGTTGCACTTTCACGTGGGGATCGCCGGAGAAAAAGATCGGTGCGGGGAGGGGGGCTAGAGGGCTCGCCGGGGCGGCGGCGGACCAGCGGTCGGGAGTTGTTTCGGGGCGGCGAGGCAGCGGCGGACCTGCGGTGGGGAGTTGTTTCGGGGCGGCGAGGCGGCGCGGGGGCCAGCGGTTCGGCTGGTGGTGGCTGGCGGCAAAGGGGAGTGCAGGTTGAAGATGAACTGCAGGCCCTCCCTAAACTACATGTGAAGTGCCTCTCTGCTACCATCGCCTTCAGTTTCTACAGTAACATTCAGATTCCACAGTAAATTTCAGTTTCGAGAGTTAAGTTCAGAGTCAACAGTTTTTACCTCATCTGTTGTAGTGAGGTGGTTTTTGGTGATGTAAATTTTACATCTATCACCTTTTGGTAATGTATTTTATATCATCTATAGGAGATGCTATTAGAATCCCACTTGAGATTAATGATGTTTGTCTTGTGCTGCTTCAGCCTCGACGTCTTACGGCTCACCGGAGTTGCTCCAACGACGGAACGATCCATCACAACAAAGCAGTGCCCAGGACGCCGTCTACAGATTCCTCAGATCTTCCTCCATACCTCCGACAGCCACCTCTGCCTCAACTTCTTCAGCGACCAACCCAATGATGTTGAGGTCAACACGGCTACGGCAAAGAGGTTGTACACTTATCGCATCACTTATTACTCTACATTCATGTCGATCCATTAGGGCTAATTTGGTTCAACGGAAAAACATAGCAATAGGAAATTTTCCTATGGACTCTACTATTCAATTATTCATGCATTTTGTTGAAAGGAATGGAGAAAAACATCCACCTGGACCTACTTTTCAAAATCATATGCATCAAAACGAGACCAAGTGCATTAGTGGTAGAATAACATTCTAACTGTACACGCTTTCGTATGGTTTCACTTTATTTTGGCCATGTTTCTTTGCATTGCTCTGCTCCTCCAATTCCTGTGAACCAAACACCCAAGTTGACAGAAATCCTGTGTTGACAAATGTTATGTTTCCCATGTGCATTCCTATCCTATTCCGGTGTTTTTCCTCCTATCCCTGCGTTTTTAGAATCATGCAAGCCAAATGAGCCCTTACAAAATTACTTCAGTTACAGGTAGGTGTCAAAGAAAACTTTGTGTGGTTTGTCCTGCTCCTGCCGCGACATCGTCCACCTCACCTAAGCTGCTCCATCGATAGAAGCATCCACCAAACCAGACATCACGACTCCTGACCGTCTTTCGCTGCCTCAGATCTCCTTTCCTACCGCCGGCACCCACCGCAACGGCATCACCATCATCGACTCAGCAGATGAACCTGAGGAGTACACGGGTCCACAAGAGAGGTCGCACTCTTTTGTTTCTGCTTATGTTATGCATTGCTTCATATTACCTGCTACTTTACTGTCCTGTTCACCTCTTAGACTCCAAGTCAGGTCCAAATTGAGGTTCAAAGTTGAGTTATAAATTAGTTGTGGGGCACATATCGAGGCAACAATGAATAGTATCTCTGTCTAATATCTAGTTCACCTAGGGTATGCCTATGTTGTTCATCTTGGGTGGGAAACAAATAGTAAAGCAATCATCATCTATTTTTTATTAAATTAAAGCAATCATCAGCCTGCTATCATTATTTTTGGATCCATCCACTAGTTGTTACCATTATCTAGATTTCTGCATACTCTCCTTACATAATCTCACTATATGTTTTTGTATGCATGTCAGATATTGCACAGTCATGCTGAACTTGTAGAGAAAAAGAGAAGAGTTTTGCGCAGCAATACAATGTCATGCAGACATCGCTCCATGGTGGGTTCAATGGCAAACCCTCCCCTCCCCCTCTCCAGATTGTAATCCAGAGGTAGATATCTGTTCTGAGGCGGATTCAGACACAGTTGACCACTCCTATTTACCCTGCAAGGTGTTTGCTCTAACTTGGCATGATTATGTTAGTCATATCATGCATATGTTGCCTTGCAGTGCCTAGTTTCGACATCGTATATGTCATCTGCTTAGTTTAGACATGTTTTGTAATGCCACCTGTTTAGTTTCAATATCATATATGGGAATTATGCAGTCTCATGTCTTTTAGCCAGCCATAATATATGTGAAATGTGCAATGCCATCCTGTTTAACCAGGCATCATATATTTGAATGATGTCTTGCCCATCCTTTTCTTCATTACATTTCCATTTGTCTACAATGTTTGTACACTAAACTAGTGGGTGATGGAAAAATCTGGAGTGAAAACAAGGCCTTCAGAGCAGACATGCTACCTGTCGAAGCAGATCTCTTGCTGGGTCCCGATAGCTCCTCAGAGATGGATTCAGAGACAGATGACTAGTCCTATTCCCCCACCAAGGTGTATGCTCTAACTTGGCATGGTTATACTGCTCATATCATGCATATGGTGTCTTGCATTGCATAGTTTAGACATCATATACACAATATTCAACACCATGTTCTTAGTTCAGACATCATATATGCGAATGCCCTCTGCTTAGCATATAATCACATCTGTGAATTAAATCATGCGATCCTGATTACTTAGATAACATGTATGTGAATTATGTCATGCGATCCTGTTTAGTTAGTCATCATATCTTTGAATTATGTTATGCTATGCTATCCAGTTTAGATAGACATCATATATGTGAAATTATGTCATGCTATCTGTTTTAGTTAAACAATATACATGTCAACTATTCCATGCCCTCTTTTTTCCACACTATCTATTGCATCTGTCTCTCATACAATGTCTGTACATTCAACTATGTTTCCTGTTTATCAGCCATTTGAATTGGAGTGGGTGATGGCAGTATCTAGTGGAGTAAAAACACAGTCTTCAAATAAAATAGTGCTACCTCTTGGTGTAGATAGCACCACGGTTGTACATGCACGAGAACCAGCCCTACCACACATAACCCAGACTCTCACAGATTTTACCCCTACTGCGATGGACAGATAACCAGCTTCACCCAATCTAACCCCAACTCCACCAGTTAGTACACCTATTCCCGTGGAGGAAGCACAACCAGCCATTCATAGTTTAGCATCTATCGCATTTGATGTTGTTAAATCTTATGTGTGTATCTTCCCATCATGGAAATATTATACTGAAGATGAAGGAAAATGCCAGCTGTAGGTGTTTGTCCAGGAGTTATGTGTAAGTAATGTTATTCATGGCAATTACTTTGCTTTGTCCCATACATTCTACCTCCATGATGGTTATAATACAGAAATTTTCCCATTTTTCTCTATAGAGAAGGACTGATTTGGAAACTCGGGATGAGGTAACCTGTGCTAATACCTCTGCTATCTTCAAGAATGCTTGGTGGCAATATCGGAATTACCAGAAGAAAACATACTTCACTGGCAAAGAAACTCATCAAATTCCTTTACATTCTCCTGAGACACATTTACTGGACGATGACTGGGAATTCCTTGTTCTGTACTGGTCCCGAACCAAGAATGTGGTAAGGTCTATGAGCTCATTTTATTTTAAGTACTATATGCTTGCGTCTTACTGTACTCTGTTCATGTAGAACAAGTGCTTAAACCTGAAGAACAAATGTTCTCATTTAAGATTCCATTGCTATCGTGCATACTGCTTTGATGTTGTATCACTATATTTACTCATACAAACTTATTTTTAAATTGAACGATCCAATGGAAACTCCAATGGCACAACAGGTATGTTTATGCATGTTTCTTTAACAGGTTTGCTCTTATAAATAGCTCCGTTGATTTCAGTTTCAACTGTGTATACAGTTGGCTTCTCATATCATGCACATTACTAGCATCACAACAGGGCAAATAGTGTTGTTGTACATGTAGACCAGTGCTACCCATCTGAAACCTTGTTGTGTCGTGTAGTTTCCCACGCTTTGTATTCTTTCAGTGCTGCTTTCTCTTGAACTGATATGATTTGAACCGTGTCTCTATTTTGATTTGGAAAGACAATGCAGTGACCATAGGACATAAATATATGTTTGTTTGATGCTTTTATAATGTACTACTTGGCAATAGAAGACTTGGTAGTTTTATCTTGTCTGCCTTACTAATGAACTGGTTCACCGAAATGATTTTCATATACTAGTACATGCTAAACCTGTTATGTGTCTGCTTGTTTCTTCTTTTAGAATGCTGACAGAATATTGGGGAAGAGTGCCTTATTAAGCAATGGTAAAGGAAGTAATGCAGGTAAGGTTCAGGATCATGAGACATCCTTGTTGGTCTCCAACAAATCTGATAAAACATCTAAGGAAAACTATCTTGAAGACAGTGAGACAACCCCAAAGTCCTGTCTTGGTTTATTGTTCGAGTTACTGGCCACTACCGCTTGCACAAGCTATTCAAACTCACTGTCTGAATCAGTTTGGTTTCTTGAGTCTCAACTACAAGCTGAAAGACATGGATCAGTTGTGCTGCAACAAGAAGCGGAAGGACTGCGGAAGTCCCTGGAGCATTCAGATGCATACTTTCTGGTGCAACAGCAAGCGTTGGAGGATTTTAGCGCCAAACAGGACAAAGTTAATAAGCTTGCTAAGCTTATTGCTAGCATGGTGGATACCCATGATAACGTTTCTTGAGTTCTTCCGAAGTTGTTTCAGTTATGGACTTGTTTTGCTGCCGCGTTTATTTGCACCGGTGGCCAATTTTGACGGCCAGTGTATGTATATATGCTGCTTTGTTCCCTATATTTGCACTGGTGGCGAACTTTGATGCCCAGTGGATGTAATATGTGTAATAGCTATAATAGGCTAGCGTTAGTTGCTTGCTTATTTATTTCCTTATTGTCTTGTTTAGTTGTTTGCTTGTAGTCACTGTAGTTATTTTTCCGCGTTTTTCTAGTGGCCACAAAAACCTATTTTTGGTAACTAGGCCACAATAATCATGGCAACCCACGGACTATTGTAACCATGGGCCTCCTGTGGGCCGTAGGATCCATGGGCCTTCTATGGCCATAGGATCCATGGGCCTTCTAGGGCCGTAGGATCCATGGACTTTCTGCGGGCCGTATGATCCATGGGCCTTCTACGGGCCATAGGATCCATTGGTCTTCTACGGGTTGTAGGATCCATGGGCCTTCTACGGGGCATATAATCATTTTGCCAAACATGGGACGTACTATTCGTGGACCATAACGGGCCGTTAATAGGCCGTATTTGATAATGCTATAAAAACAGCCCAACGGGTTAACGGGCCACAAACGGGCCGAATGTAACCACGGGCTGAATTTGGCCCACAAACGGAACAGGCCAGTAACGGACCGTAACTAACCGAATTCTAGAAATGAGCCCAAGAATAAATGGGCCCTTAGAAGGCCAAAAGTTAACACGGGTTGGAAACGGCAGACGGAATAATGGGCCGTTAATGGGTATAAAGCGATACACTGTTCATTATGGGCCAGTTTCGTCTCGGGCCTTTAATGGGCTGAGAGTTACAAAGGGCCTCATATGGGCCGAATGACATCATCAGCCATACATGGGCCGGAAGTTACAATGGGCTGGAATCATATTGGACGGCCCAGATGAAGCTACTGGGCTTAATTCCGAAAGGTCATAACAGGCCGGCAGTTAGCGGGCCGTAAATGGGCTATATACGAACAGGCCGGTAACAGGCTTTCCGTGGGCCGGCACGTTACCTTTTGACCAAGTCAAACGGGCCGGCCTTTTCACCGGAATGGGCCTCTGTAGGGCCATGCCACGTGTCGACGTATCATAGGCGCCTCCTGTCCAATGAGTGGATGACATCTGTCCCAACGGTGAGCCAACACGTGTTTCCTCTGGCCAATGAGAATTTTACACTTGGAATATCCCCATTGGTCCGGGTTGTTAACGGGTTATCAGATCCAAAATCGGACCCGATAGCTTAACGGCGACCTGTTATGGTGGATGCCACGTGTCGGTCACCCTTGACGAAAGCACTTCTATGACGCGTGATTTATCGTCATGGAAGTGGACACTTCCGTGATGATAATTTTGGTAATGTCATGGAACACTTCTACGACAGCACAGGTATGACTATCTTGATTCTGTCATAAAATCGTCATGGATGTACATGCATGATAGAAAACGTGACCTACTGTGACAAACACGTATCATCACAGAAGTGTATATTTTTGTAGTGTTGCTTGCCAACCCATCCTTGATTATCTTCCATTGGCCGATTGACACCGTTGTTCAAACGGCCTCGTGTGGGATAAGAAAGCCTCTCACGAATGGGCCTCCCTAGTTATGCCCACCCCGGATGAAAAACATAAGGGGCCATTGGGGGCTGCCCCCATCCTCCATTGAAGCCTCCCATGTAGTATGGTGCATACGTGGGCGGCAACATCCATGGTCCTGGTGCCCATGACCCATATGGCCTTGCGTGATGTTGAAATTCTTCCCTTGGAGGTGATCTTGATCACTTCAAATTTGATGACCGGTTAGAGCTAGAACTGGCCGCTTGATTGGCATATTTGGACATCAGCATATCAAAAGTTGGCTTGATTCTCTTGTGCTGCACTTTAGCTTCATTCATCTTCCACTTGCCAACCTCTAGACTCTTGGGCTTAAAAAATTTGACATGAGTGTTCTCTTGCACTTATGGTTGCCCCCCGAGTGTAGGATTCTTGATGGTGATCTTGATTATCTCCTTTCCACCGGGTTGCTTGTTAAGCACAACTTGTCTCCCCAAGACCTTGTCGCTCTCCTTATTTTTCATGGGCTCACCAATGACAATATTATTCCAATTAGCTGATTCGGCTATGTTGGGACGAATTACATCCAAATCCATGCTATTCATTGGGAATGGGTGCTTGTCAACTTGCATCTCAAAAAAATTCAATCGTCCGTCATTACTGGATGATTTTATCTGTCATCGAAAAACATTACAATCATTAGTGGCATGAGAAAAAGAATTATGATACTTGCAATAAGCACGCCGTTTCAACTCTTCAAACGGCGGTAAAGTATGACATATTCTAATAATCTTGACTTGCAACAAAGCATCAAATATCCTATCACACTTAGCAATGTTG